>NC_137716.1:6776550-7031843 GCF_964034855.1 Anser brachyrhynchus
ACCCGAAAATCCCGGCCCCGTGGTTTTTGTGAATGAAGCGGGAGGGGGGTGGGGGGGGGGGGTGTAAGGGGGAGGTGGGGTTTTGGGGCGGGGGGGGGGGGGGGGGGGGACGGGGGGGGTGAGGGGGGGGGGCCGCACCCTGCGGATGGGAGCGCCTGGGGGGTTTGGGGAGGGGAAGGCGGGGGTTTGGGGGGGGGGGTTAAACGCGGCCCCCCCCCGCCCCCCCCCCCCCCCCCCCCCCATCGCCGGGGTATCCCCCAAAGCAAGCAGCTCCCCCCTATTCCCATCCTTCCCGCCCCATGCCTTCACGCCCCACATTGCCACCCCCAACACCCCCCAACCACCCCCCCGCTCCCCCCCGTTCCCCCCCCCCGCACCTCCCCCATCTGTCCCCGAACACCCCCACGCCACAAAATCCGACCCCACGCTCCCGAACACCCCCCACCCTAAAGCCTCCCCCCAGCCCCCAACACGCCCCCCCATTTCCCCCCGCCATTCTCAAGCCCCCCACCCTGGATGCGTCCCATCCATCCCCGACCCCCCCCATCCATCCCGACCCCCCCATCCTTCCCCAACCCCCCCAACCCCAAATAGCCTCCCACCCCTATTACGCCGCCATCCCCAGCCCCAATGCCCCCCCAATGCCCCCCCAGCCCCACACCCCCATCTATCCCCAAACCCTCCCCACATGCCCACCCCAAATCCCTCCCATCTGTCCCCAAATCCCCCCCACCTTTCCCCAACCCCCTCAAACAGCCCCACACCCCAATTACATCCCCATTCCCCCCCAGTTCCCCCCCCCCAGCCCCTAATACCCCCCCCCAGTTCCCCCCCCCAGCCCCTAATACCCCCCCATGCCCCCGCCCCACTGCAGGGTGGGCAGTGAGCCCGGCGGGGGGGGGCCGGGTTCTCCCTGGGGGGTTTAGGGCAGGAGGAGGGTGGCTGGGTGCTGGCGGGGGCCCAACTGGGGGTGCTGGTCACGCCATACTGGGAATAACTGGGAGGAGGAAGGGGGGGGCACAGGGGGACCGGGATTCCCCCTCCAGTGTTCAGGAGGAAAAATGGGGGGGGGTCCCTCCCCGTGCCCCCCCCCCCACGTGTCCTCGCCCCCGCTCCCGTCACAGCCCCCGCAGCACCCAGGGAGCAGCTCCCGGGGGGGGGCAGAGGCTGTGCACGTCCCCGCGTGCCCCCCCCGGCTGGAGGGCAGCCCCTACGCCCCCCCCCCAGATTCGGGGTATCCCCAGATTTGGGGTTCCCGGGGGGGGGGGGGGCTGTGCCATCCGTCCCGCTTGAGGGGCTGTCCCAGGCGGTGACACCCGCGGCGGAGCTGGGGGAGGACGGTGACACACGGCCCCCCCGCACCCCCCCCCCGCCAGCGCTTGCGGGGCGCCGCTCTTCGTGTCACCCTATTTCTGGGGCCGCGGGGGCGGAGGTGCCACCTCTGCACCCCCCCCCCCCAAATGTCCCCCGCCCTTCCCGAGGGGCCGCGGCCACCCACGGCACCCAAAGGTGCTGGGGGGGGTGGGGGGGGGGGGGGGGGGGGCGTGGATGCGCCAAAAGCGGCCCCTGGAGGTGTAGGGTGAGCGGGGTGGTGGCGCAGACGGACAGACGGACAGGCGGGGGGACGGACGGACAGATGGACGGGGGGGCAGGATGGGGGGGGACGGACAGAGGGGTGGGGGGACAGAGGGACGGGGAGGTGGACGGATGGACGGACAGGTGGGTGGATGGACAGACGGACAGGTGAACGGCTGGGTGGACAGAGGGACGGACGGACGGACGGACAGGGAGATGGACTGGTGGCCGGTCCGGACAGACGGACGTGTGGACGGACAGGCGGGTGCAGGGCTGGATGGACAGGGGGACAGATGGCCAGAGGTGCGGGCGGGTGGGTGGACAGACAGACAGCTGGATGGTGGCCGGACAGAGAGACGGACAGACAGACAGGTGGGCGGGCGGACAGAGGGACAGACGGACAGACGGGTGGGTGGAGGGACAGACAGATAGCCGGATGGTGGCCGGACAGAGGGACAGACGGACGGGTGGGTGGGTGGGCGGCTGGACGGACAGATAGCTGAACGGGTAGCTGGACGGAGGGCCGGACGGACAGACGGGCGGGCGGACGGACAGACAGACAGCCGAATGGGTGGCCAGACGGAGGGCCGGACGGACAGACGGGCGGGCAGCAGGATGGACAGACAGACCGTCCAGCTGCGGGGACGCGCCCGGCCCAGCGCGGTGTCTTCGCCCGCCCGCTCCCAGCCTCCTGCCTCAGTTTCCCCCCCCCCTCCGGCAGCCGATCCCCACTCGGGGGGGTCCCCAACGCGCCCCCATCCCCCAGGCCCCGGGGACCTGTTGCGGGGGGCGCGGGGCGGCCGCAGACGGTGGCAGCGGGTCCCGTCCCCGCGGCAGGTGACGGCCGGGAGGGCCGCGCGTTCCCGTAAGCGTTCGTTCCGCCGCCCCGGGGGGTTTTGGAGCTTGCCCTTCCTCTGCTCCCCCGTTTCGGAGGCAGCCGCTGGGGGGGGTGAAACTGAGGCAGGGGGTTGCCGTCGGCCCCCCCGAGGCCGCGCCGCGGTCCCGAATGCCGTCCCAACCCCGTGTCCCCTCTGCTGCGGGTGCGGGTGCAGGCGACTTCGGGGCCGTGCAACGCGTGACCCCGGGGGGCGCGAGGCGGGCAGCGGGGGCCGCAGGAGCCCCAAACATCTCCCGAGCGCTCGCTCCCCCCCCCCCCCCCTCCCGGCCCCATCCCTGGCTGGGCTCTGAACGGGCTCCGAGAGGGGGGGGGAGAAAAGGGCAGCGAGGAGGCAGGCGCGATGGAGGCCGGCGCGCCCCGCTCCTCGTTAAGCCACCAAACGAAGCCTCAGTGGGGGCCGGGTGACGCACGCGGCCCCGTGGCACCCGCCGCCGGAGGTGGCACCCGGCCCCCGTCCCCGCGGTGCACGTGCCGTGCGGTGTGGGCCACGCCGGCGCCCCCCCTGCCTCAGTTTCCCCCCCCCCCCCCCCAGGGCCTGCCCACGCCACGTGTCCCCCCCTTGTCCCCCTGTTCCCCCCCCCCGGCCACCCCCGGGCACGTGGAGCCCGCGGTGGCCCCCACGGCGGCGAGCGATCGGCGGCTGGCGAGCGGCACGTCCCCGAAATCAAATTACCTTCGATAGCGCCAGGGCTATTTTCATCTCTCCTCGGTCACGTTGTTCCCCCCCCCGCCCCCCCCCAGCCCCGCCGCCGCCCCCCCCCCCCGCCCGCTGGCACCCGCGTCATTCCCCCGTTCTGCGGGTGCTGTGTCATCCTGCCCGCCCCGTCCCCTCCTGCCAGCCCCCGGGACACCGCTGGGGACCCCGCGGTGGCGCCCAGCTCCCTCCCCATACCCCCATCCTGGTGCTGCCTCCCCAGCGGGGTGAAAATGCCCCCCCCCCCCGCACCCCCCCATCCTATCTCCTGCCTGCAGGGTGACCCCTGTGGCGGTGGAGGTGCTGGGGTGGTGCTGGGCAGGATCCGGCCCCGGTGCAACCGCCCCCGTGTGCGTGCTGCTGGGGGCTTGGGGGGGTGAGGGGGGGGCGCCGACCCTGCTCGCGTTGCACGTGGGGCGTTATTTCCCCAAATGGACCCCAATTCAGAAGGGGGGACCCCCTCCCAAAATTTGTGACCCCCCCCCCCCCCCAAACCGATGAAGGCTGCTTCGTTTCGGGTTGCGATCGGTTGTCCCGCACCTTCTGCGGGTTTTCTTTTTGGGGTGGGGGGGGGGGCTTTGCTGGGGAGGGATCCCACCGCCTTCCCCCCGTGTCCAAGCGTAGCTGCAGCGGGGGGGGGACAGGCCTGGGGACCCCCCCACCCCCTTGGCAGCCTCGGGGGGGTCCTCAGCCCCCACCCAGGCTGAGCCCCCTCCCTCTCTCTCTCTCCCTGCAGTCAAAAAGGCCAAGTTCGACGGGCCCCAAGGTGAGCGTCCCCTGCCTGTCACCGCGGGGGGGGGGCTTGGCTGGGGGGGCGGGGGGCAAGGGGACCCCAGGCTCAGCCTTAGCCCCGGGGACATCGCTGGGCATCCGTGGGGGTGGGGGGACAGGGCTGGGGGTGCCCTGGACAGGATGGGGGGGGGGTCACGGCCAGGCCACCCTGGCAGCGGGGGGTGTCTGGGGCGGGGGGGGGGGGGGGGGACACACACTGGGTGGGGGTCCCTTCACCCTCTGCTTGCTCCCGCAGAGAAGTTCAACACCTACGTGACGCTGAAGGTGCAAAATGTCAAGAGCACGACCATCGCGGTGCGGGGCAACCTGCCCGCCTGGGAGCAGGACTTCATGTTGTGAGTGTCCCGGGGGGGGGGGTCACCCCCGGCAGGGACCCCCCCCCCCGCCCCTGCCGCTCCCTGCGTCCCCCATAAGGACCCCGCGGGCCCTCCACCGCTGCTGCTCCCCCTGCCCCCGGCTGAGTCCTGGGGGGCTGGGGAGGGTGCTGGGGGTGGGGAGGGGGTGACCCCCGCTTCTCTTCGCCCCCCCCCCAGTGAAATCAACAGGCTGGACCTGGGCCTGACGGTGGAGGTGTGGAACAAGGGGCTCATCTGGGACACCATGGTGGGGACGGTGTGGATCCCCCTCCGGACCATCCGGCAGTCCAACGAGGTAGGGAGCTGGGCAGGGCCCCCCCGGCACCCCAAGGGACACGGAGCCCCCCCCCCCCCAGTGGCTTCCCTGTCCCTGCACAGAGGGGGACCCCGTGATTCGGGGTCACCAGGAGCTCCCTTGGGTGCTGGCCGCGGTCACCCCCTGCCCCTCGGGGTGTCACCGCACCAGGGCTGGGCGCCTGGGTCACCGAGGGGCCGGGGGTGTCCCGGTGTCCCCCCTGAGCCCCCATTTCCACCCCCCCCCCACACACAGGAGGGCCCCGGGGAGTGGCTGACGCTGGACTCGCAGGTCATCATGACCGACAACGAGATCTCGGGCACCAAGGACCCCACGTTCCACCGCATCCTCCTCGACACCCGCTTCGAGCTGCCGCTGGGTGGGTGCCACCCCTGGGTGCTGCACCCTCCTCCGGGGTGGGGGGTGGGGGGGCAGAGGGGGCTCCTCACGCGCTGGGGGTGCAATCCTGCAGCCCCACGCCTGCTTTTTGGGGGGATCTGAGCAACCAGCGGGGTCTTTCCCCTTCCAGATATCCCCGAGGAGGAGGCGAGGTATTGGGCCAAGAAGCTGGAGCAGCTCAACGCCATGCGGGACCAGGATGATGTGAGTGGGGGGGCCGGGGCTGGGCAGGGCTGGGGGGGCCACGGGCAGCCCTCACCGCCCGCTCTCCCCCCAGTACGCCTTCCAGGAGGAGCAGGAAAAGCCTCTGCCCGTCCACGGCTCCCAGTGCTGTAAGTGCTGCCCCGTCCCTGCGGGGTGCCCCCCCCCTTTTACCCCGTCCCCCCCACCCCAGCCCCATGCAGTGGGCTCGGGGCGGCTGGACCCCAACCCAAGGGGGGCTCAACCTCACCCCGCACCCTGTCCCTGTCCCCATTTTCCGTCCCTCCCCTCTCTGCTGGTGTTTTGTCGCCCTTGCGTGGGACCCCCCCCCCCCAGTGGGGCTGAGCCGTGGGGGACAGGGGCAGGGGGGGCACGGGGGTGGCAAGGGGAGCCTGGGGGCTGGCGGGGGGCTGCTGAGTGGGGGCACCAGCAGGGGGCCCCGGGGGGCAGCAGGTGACAGCTTGGTTTGTCCCAACCCGTGCCTCAGTTTCCCCCTTCGCAGTCACTCCGGGGCCATGCCCAGCTCTGGCACTGTCCCCAGCCCAGCTCGGTGCCACCCCAGAGCCACCACCATCCTTATTTCCTCTGCCCCTTTTCTTTGTAGGCAACTGGAATTATTTTGGCTGGGGAGAGCAGCAGAGTGAGTATCTCGTCCCCTCCTCGCCCTCCAGCCCCACGGTCCCCAGCGCGTCCCCTTCACCCTGCCACGGCCTGGGCTGGGGTCCCGCTGGTGGCTTCGCGGTGTGGCTCTGTGCTGGGCGAGGATGGGGACATCGAGCGCCCTGTCCCTGGCAGGATTGTCCCCAGGGGCTGGTGGGGACACGAGGGTCTGTCCCCTCAGGCTGCCCGGGGGCCAACGAGCAGCTCAGGCTTTGCCTCCGTGGCAGAGCATCCTGAGGGCACAGGGGGGTCCTCGCACCCCGTCCTCCTCTCCCACCTTCCATATGTCCTATTCCCCCTCCGATGTCCCTGGAATGAGACATACACCCTCCCCTCACCCCCAAATCCCTTCTGTGAGGGGTCCCACGCAGCCCCCCCAGCCCCTTCCCGCATCCTGCTCCCTGCACCCTCCCGCGGCGGTGGGGACGCGCGGTTTCGGGGTGCCCCCCTCCCGCTCACGGCGTCCCCTTGCAGACGACGACCCCGACAGCACGGTGGACGACCGGGACAGCGACTACCGCAGCGAGACCAGCAACAGCATCCCCCCGCCCTACTACACCACCTCGCAGCCCAACGCCTCGGTCCACCAGTACCCGATGCGGCACCAGCAGCAGAGCTCCCGCGACTCCTACACCGACTCCATGCAGAGCTACGAGCTGGACTACTCGGACCAGCGGCCCATCAGGTAGCGCCCCGGCAGCCGGCGCCCACCCGCCGCCTGCTCTTCCCACCCTCCCGCGGGTGGCCGAGGCCAGCGGGGTGGCACTGGGGACGTTAAGGGTGACGGAGGGACGATGGAGAGGCGAGGAAGAGGAGGGGGACGGTGCCGGCCCCGAGCCTCTCCTCGCTGGAGACCGCGGAGGAGTTCTCGAGCTCTCTTGGGTCAACCCGCTCCTCTGTCCCCAGCGGCGTCCCCAAGCCCCGAGCGAGCCGGGGACGCAGACGTGGCCATAGGGCAGGTGGGGACGAGCCACACGGTCACAGCTCCCCGCCAGCACAAGGTGCCAGCCCCGTCCCCAGGACGGAGCCCCCCAGCCGACGTCCCCGCAGCGGCGGGGGATGCTGGGGCACGGCGGGTGGCGGCGGCGCGGCGCCGGGACCTCGCTGACCATCGTCTTCCTCTCCTCCCCGGCAGACGCTACGGTAGCGTAGACTCTGCCACAAACGACGCTGAGTCCGCTTCCGCGTCGAGCAGGCGGACCAGCCGCCAGCCTTCCCTTGAGAGCAGGCGGTCCCTAGACCTATCGGATAGGTGGGTCGCGTCCTCGTCGCGTGCCGTGTGCCGTCGCAGAGTGCTGTGGTCGCTCCTTGCAGCCGCGGTGAGGCCAACACCAGTCCCGGCAAGGGCGGTTTCGCCCCCGCCGTGGGTCCCCCCAGCACGGGAGCAGCCTTGGGATGCTCCGAGGGGGGGAGGAGGGGGGGGGTATTTTCGCCCCTCTTGCTGCTGTGCCGGAGCCGGCGGTGGGGATGTGCCCATGTCGGGGCGCAGCGATCAGCTCCCCATCGCGGCGCGGGAGCCGGTGCTGCGGGGACATGAAGGCCGCCTGCGTCCCCGACCACCTCCCACGCTGCTAGAGCTCGCCAGGCAAAAGCCCCCCGCAGTGATTTGGGACCCCGAAACTTGCCCAGGGGCCCCGCTCGGGCCAGGATCAGGCCGGGTTTCCAGGCACGAGCCGTGTCTCCTGCACCCCCGTGCCCCAAGCCCCCTTCCCCGAGGAACCCCCCTGTTGCTGGATGATGCCTGCGCCCCTGGGTGTCCCCAGCGCCCCGCTCCCCGCAGTGTGTCCCCAGCCTCCCGCTGGCTCCCTGCCTCCCCCAGGGCGCTGCCCGACCCCTTCCCGTGTCCCCCCTCGCCCACCCCGAGCCCCGGCTGGAGACGTGGTGTCGGCCTCTTCCTAGGCATGTCCCTGTCCCTGTCCTGTCTGCATGTGTGCTTCTGTGAGTCCCCGCAGCCCCGCGGCCACCGGGCCACCCTGTCCCCAGCAGCACCTGTGGGATGCGAGGAGTCCCCCTGCCCTGCTGCACCCATGGGTGCAGGCAGCAGCGAGAGGAGGGTGCAGCAGGAAGGGGGCGGTGGAAAGGGTCTGGCCCCACAAAAAGAGTGGAGAAGGGAACCCCGGCGGTGTCTGTGGGGAGAGGGTGTCCGTGAGGGGTGCAGGAGAGCGGGGATGGGGTTGGGGGGCAGATTTTGCAGGATGGGGGGGGCAGGAGGCCAGAGCCAGCTGTGGGTGCCACCCTGCCACGCTGTGCCCCCACCCTTGGCAGGGGTGAGCCCAGGGGACAGCCACAAAAGTCCACCCCCCCAGCACCCCAGCCTGGGGGTCCAGTCCCAGCCTTGGGTCCGTGCCTTCGACCGCCGGGACGAGGAGCCCGGTGCCCACCCAGGGGCACGTCCCGGGGGAGCCCTTGCCACGCCAACCCCATCCAGCCCTGCTGCCGTGGGGTCCTTGGGGGGCGAGGGGGCACGGGGCGGGCGGTGCCGTGGCACGGACCCACGGGAACCCCGTCCTTGTCCCCCTCGCCCCGCAGCCCCACGGGGAGCAGCCGCTACGCCTCGTCGGCCGAGCTGAGCCAGGGCAGCTCCCAGCTGAGCGAGGACTTCGAGAACGAGAGCCTGCGGGACTCGGAGCTGGACGAGCGGGACGGCGACTCCTACCACTCCTGCCACAGCTCCGTCAGCTACCGCAAGGACTCGCCGCGCTGGGAGGAGGACGAGGACGATGACCTCTACCTGGAGGAGGAGGAGGAGGAGTTCAACGAGGACTACAGCGAGAATGAGGAAGGCTACCCCAAGGAGGAGGAGGAAGAGGAGGAAGAGCTGCGGGAGCCGGGCCCCTATGAAGCCCCTGAGCACGACGCCTACCCCCCGACGCAGAAAGCGCAGCAGCAGCAGGTCCCGCAGCCCCAGCAGCCCCAGCTGGTCCCGCAGGCGAAGCCGCAGCAGCAGGAGAGGAAGGAGGAGAGGAAGGAGGAGAGGAGGGAGGACAAGGACACCTCCATCCCACAGGAGACCCCGGAGGCCCAGCGGGGAGGGGACGAAGCCCCCCTGCCAGAGGCAGAGCCCGAGCCCGAGCCCCCCAAACCAGCAGAGAGGTAGGAGAGTGATTTTGTCCTGCGGTGGCACCAGGGTGGCACCATGCTGGGGACACTGGGGATGCTCCGGACCCTCCAAACCGGCCGTGGTGGCTCTGCTGTCACCCCTGCGTCCCCTGCCTGGGGAGAGTCCCAGCCAGCAGCTGGGCACCAACACGGTCAGAGGAGGGAATTTGGTGAAAGCTCGGCCGTGGTCTCCCGTGCTGCACAGAGGAGGTGGGGGTGGCTGAGTCCCTGGCACGGCGCGTAGATAATTCAGATGCCGGTCACTGCCTTCAATTTCTGAATGCGCCCGTTTTGCCATGGTTCGGCGAGCACAACAGCTCCGCGCAGAGGGGAAGCTTCCTGGTCTTTTATTTGGTTTAAATTATAGACTGGACCTGGGGAACCGCTGATTTAAAGGAAGGCGCAATGATTTTTTTGCATGAAAAAAGTCTTTTTTAGGCACAAGGGCTGGCTAGAGCCCTGGCAAAGGTGCCGTCAGTTCAGGTCTGCCTGCAGTGCCCGTTCTGTGGGCAGCCACTGCGTGGTCCCACACTGGGGACCACCGATAAGCACGGGTGAGGTCCCTCAGGGTGTCCCCAGCTCCCCGTGCCCTCATCCAGGCACCATCCCCGCTGCCACCTCACACCGGGCTCTCCAGGAGCCCGGGAGGTTCGGAGCATTTCTCTTCTTTTCCTCCTTGTCTGGATTTTACAAAGAGGAGGAAAACAACTCCATCAGCACGTCCAGGCTGGAAATTCATCCCTGGGCACATCCACCTGCTGCTAGCCCCGGTGTGGTGGGAAGCCCTCCGGCTCCCTTGGGTGCCCGGGGCAGGGTCCCCTAAGGGCGAGGGGACTTTGGCTTCTCCTTGCTCTGCCTTGGGCCCTTTGCTTGGGACCTGCCACCACTGCAGTCCTCCCTGGTAGGAAAGTGACGTTTGCCATGGCCACGTTTGCTCAGGACCCATTGGGATCCCTAAACCTCATCCGTGCCCGCGTCCCGGTGCCGTGCTGGCGGTGAGCGGGCTGTGTGTCCTTGCAGGGAGCCGGCGGAGGCGGAGGTGCAGGACCCCAAAGCGCGAGCCAAGGCCAACTGGCTGAGAGCCTTCAACAAGGTCTGCCTGCAGCTGCAGGAGGTGAGTGTCCCCGTGGCACGGCACGGCGCGGCGAGCCCTGCCTGGCACCTCCGCCGCCCACCCCATGGCGACCCGCACCTCGAGGGCAGCGGGGACCTGGCTGTCCCCAGCCCGTCGGTGGCCCCATGAGGGGCAGGGAGCGCTGAGGACCTTCCCCGTGTGTGCTGCATGCCGGTGCCAGCCCCTTTGCCCCGTCCCCTGCGTTGCGCTGACACTTTTTTGTTCTGTTTTTAGACTCCATCCTCCATCTTTTCTTTTTGTTTTGGCTCTGGATTCACCCCACGGGGCTTTGGTCCCCCTCCCTGCCGCTTCTCTTTTCAGTTCTCCACCACCATGGCCCTTGCGCCCGCGTCTCCCCTGCCCGCAGGGGAGGGCTGTAGCCCGCCTGCAGGTAAGCATGTCCGAAAGGAACCGGCCCCGCTCCGTGCGTGCCTTCCCCATGTGCGTGTGTGTGCAGGGATTGCCCCGGGAGGGAGGAAGAATTGGCTCTTTCCTCCTTTTTTTTTCCCCCTTAAAAATTCCCCGGGGGTCCCTGCACACACCCCCTTTCCTGCCATCTCCCCCGGCTCCAGCTCTGCTGCGCCTCCAAGTGCTGCTCCCACTCCCCGAAAGCTGCGGTTCTGCACGGTGCAGCCGTCCCCACCCAACTCCTCCACCGAGCTTTCGGGGCCGTTTGGCCCCCTCTCACCCTGCTCAGCCTCTCAAAGATATTGTAGAGCCCCATCCTTTTAGGACCAGGTGCCAGGTGCTCACAGCCCCCCCCCCGTGTTTTGCAGGCCCGCGGGGAAGGCGATGGAGAAGCTAAATCGCTGTGGTTCAAAGGCGGGTGAGTACCTGGGGAGTGCGGGGCTGGCCCCTCCTGCCGGCTGTAGGATGGGATGAGCGCTTTGTGGGGCTGGGGAGAGCTGTGGGGCAGTTGGCCCCATGAGCTGGGGGCCGGGTTTTTGGGCTGGAAGATGGCCGTTTGGTGCTTTTGGAGACGTCCCTGGCTGCTGCTGTGTCCCCAAAGAGGCACCGCCAAGGGGACAGCAAGGAGGTGAGTGGGACGGGGGGGGCAGAGCTGGGCGGCAGCTCCCGCATCCCTCCTGCTGTCCAGGACCTGAGCGATGCCACGGGGCACCCCGAGCCCCCACCTCGCCCTCGCCGGCAGCCCTGCTCCGCACCGAAAAGCCCCCAAAGGCTGTTTTTCACTCCATTTCCCTCTGCACCACTGCAGCAAACCGGCTCAACGTGGGGCAAGCCGCAGCTTTCCAGCAGCACCCCCTTCCCCGCGCCTTCCAGCCCGGCCCCGGTGGGGCTGCGTTGCTCCCCAGGAGCGTGGGGGTCCCCTCCTGCCTCAGTTTCCCCTTCCCCGCTGACTTTCCTCTCTCTTGCAGGCCTGGCGGCGGGCTGATCATTATAGACAGCATGCCGGACATACGCAAGCGAAAACCCATCCCCTTAGTTAGCGATTTGGTGAGGTTCCTCCCGTAACGCCTTGCACCCCACAGCCGCCGGCTTCGCTCCCGCTGGACCGCGCCGCCCGCGCCCCGCTCCCCGGCCGCCTCTAACATGCCTTGTGTTCTCTGTTCTCTCTCCTCCGGCCTGGCTTGGCCGCCCCCGGCTGCAGGGGGGCGGCGGTAAGGTTTCTGCGCTGCATTAACAGCATGCCCGACATTAAGCCCGGACGCAAATCTCTCCCTCTAGTCAGCGATCTGGTGAGCGCGGGCCGAGGGGTTAAAGGGAGAGCACCCTTGGGTGCTGCCGGCTGGCCCCGCCGAGCAGCCTCTGCTCCTGACGGTGGTGGTGGGGGGGTCCCGGGCTGATTTGGGGTCTCCTGGCCCAGGACCGCGGTTGGGGGCTGCGAGGACAGCGTGGCCGGGCTCTCCCCACCCAAGGGTGCTTCTCTTTAACGGAGCTGCAGGGTCCTGACACCAAGCATCAGCCCGAGGCGTCTGGTTTCCTGAGTTTTGCTGGTGCCACAAGAGCACGGACGTGTCCCCAGTCCCCTCCTGTCCCAATCACCCGCGGTCCCCAGGGCTCGAGTGGTGATGGTGCCAAGCAGACAGACCCGTGTGCTGCAGGAGTGCTGGGTTTTGGACCCCGTGCTCTCCTCCCCAGCATCGTGATGGGCTGTGCCATCCCCTCACTGGGCACCGCGGTCCCTTCCAGCCCCTGCAATGCACAGGGTCCCCCTGCTGTCACCTCTGGTGACAAAAGACAGTGATTTTGGAAACCAGACACCCGTTGTGCCCAGAATTAGGTGCCCTTCACCTCCTTCCTCCACCTCCAGGGTGTCTCAGTCCTGTCCCCAGCCCCCTGCCCCGTCCCACCCCGCTGCTCCCCCTCGCTGCCCTTGTCCCCAGCCCGCTCAGGGCACCTGCTGATGCTTCTGCTGTGCTGTGTCGGTGTCGGGGTTTCGGGATGCTGGGTTGCGGGTGGCAGTGGGGTGGGCACTGTGGGAGGGAGGAGGTGGGGGCTGCTGCCTTGTCCTGGTGGGATTTGGCAGGGGACAAAGCGGGGACACTCGTTCTGCTGTGAAACGGCTCCTAATAACGGCCTTTAATTCCCTCCTCGCTGGCCCTGGCTGCCCGCAGGCAATGGTGAGTGCCCCCACCCCAGTCCTGGGGGTCTCGGACCCACGGCGAGGGGCCGTGCTGGATCTGGGGTCTCTGTTTCTTTCCCACAGTCCTTGGTCCAGTCCAGGAAAGCGGGAATCACGTCCGCGCTGGCCTCAAGCACCTTAAACAACGAGGAGCTGGTAGGTGCCGGGCGGGATGGGGCGCGGGGCGGTGACAGTGACGGGGACGCGGGGGCCACGCTGCCATCCTCCTCTGGCAGTGACAATGCAGCCACCATGCTCACAGCCACGTATGGGTACAGTGGCATTTGTCCTGTGCCTGCTCCACATGCTGCTGAGCTCGTCCCCATCCAGCGGTGACGCTTTGGGTGCCCCAACACCTGTGGCTGGGGGCTCTGCGTGAGCTTCTCCCCCCCCCCCTCTCCCTTCCTTGCCCAGAAAAACCATGTTTACAAGAAGACCCTGCAAGCCTTAGTGTACCCCATCTCCTGCACGACGCCCCACAACTTCGAGGTGTGGACGGCCACCACCCCCACCTACTGCTACGAGTGCGAGGGGCTGCTCTGGGGCATCGCCCGGCAGGGCATGCGCTGCGCCGAGTGCGGTGTGAAGTGCCACGAGAAGTGCCAGGACCTGCTCAACGCCGACTGCCTGCAGAGTAAGGGGCCATCGCCCGTGGCCTTGTCCCTTCTCGCCTTGGGGTGGCACGGAGCGAGCTAGCAGTGATCTGGGAGCTGGTCTCCTGCTGCGTGCGTGGGGAGGCGGTGAGCAGGGCAGAGCTGCTCTGGGCAGGGTGTAAACCCCTCCAAGTTTGAATTTGTTCATTGTGGTGAGCTTGCGGAGGTCTCAGCTCTTTCCCAGGCACTGTCTGTCCCCCCCATCCCACCTGTCGCTGTGCTGTCGCAGGGGCAGCGGAGAAGAGCTCCAAGCACGGAGCAGAGGACCGGACCCAGAACATCATCATGGTGCTCAAAGACCGCATGAAGATCCGGGAGCGCAACAAGCCGGAGATCTTCGAGCTGATCCAGGAGGTGTTTGGGGTCACCAAGACCACGCACACGCAGCAGATGAAGGCGGTGAAGCAGAGCGTCCTGGACGGCACCTCCAAGTGGTCGGCCAAGATCAGCATCACGGGTGGGCACCGGCCGCGCCTGGCGTCCCCCGCTGCGGGGACCCTGCGGCCCTGCATGGGGTGTCCCTGCGGGCACAGCTCCTGCCCCCCCCTGGCTGATCCCTCTAAGAGCCAGAGCATTTGGGGCAAGAGTGGAGATGTGCTCCGTGAGCCACGCTGTCCCTCCGCACACCTCTTGTCCCTGCAGGTGTGGCTGTCCCCATGCACAAGCACACTTCGTGTGCCAGCCCTCCGTGTCCTGCAGAGTGGCTTTGGTCCCTGGGGCTCTGTGGGGCAACACCGGGGTGACATCGGGTGCTCCTCATGGGGACCTCACTGACTTTGCTCTCTGTTCTCTCCGCTATGCCACACGCGTGCCTGCCGTGGATGGGCGAATGTGTCGTGCCGTGCCATGCTGTGCCGTGCCACAGTCGTTTGTGCCCAGGGCCTGCAAGCAAAGGATAAGACGGGCTCCAGTGACCCGTACGTTACCGTCCAAGTTGGAAAGACAAAAAAAAGGACTAAAACTATCTATGGCAATCTCAACCCGGTCTGGGAGGAGAATTTCCATTTGTAAGTTGGCCCCCGGCCCTTTCAGCCCCTCCCTGGCCATCTGGGTGGTGGGCGGCAGGGACCTGCCCCAGCTGAGGACGGAGGGGCTGCTGGGTGCCGGGGCTGTCCCTAGGCCTGGTTTGGGGAACCGGAGGCCGGGTTTCCCTGCTCACCCTGGGACTCGCCCCCTCTCTCCCCCAGCGAGTGCCATAACTCCTCCGACCGCATCAAGGTCCGTGTCTGGGACGAAGACGACGACATCAAGTCCCGTGTCAAGCAGCGCTTCAAGAGGGAGTCCGACGACTTCCTGGGCCAGACGATCATCGAGGTGCGGACGCTGAGCGGGGAGATGGACGTCTGGTACAACCTCGGTAAGCAGCCGTCCGTGTGCCACCGCCCTGCCGCAAAGGGGGCTTTCAGCTTGTTGGTGTGGGGTCTGCTGTTAAAAACATCATTTGATATCGGGATCAAGTGTTTGCGTGGGGTCACTCAGGGAAACTGAGGCACAGAGAGGGGCCCCGTCCCTGTAGTACCCGAGGATCCAGTTGAATCCCTCTCTGTGATGCCTCGGTTGCTTTGTACTCCGGACCCTCCGCGATGGGGCCGTTACAGGATGGGGGTGAGCAGAGCAGCTCCGGGGGGGCTCACTCCTCACCCCGCTCTCTGTGCCCCCCCAGACAAGCGGACGGACAAGTCGGCTGTGTCGGGAGCCATCCGGCTGCACATCAGTGTGGAGATCAAGGGCGAGGAGAAGGTGGCTCCCTACCACGTGCAGTACACGTGCCTGCACGAGGTGAGCCACGCAGGGACCACATCTCCACACCGCAACGCGCTGGTCCCCGCCGTGCCACCGCCGGCCCCGGGGACCTGACGGGACTCGCGTGTGTGCCCCCAGAACCTTTTCCACTTTGTGACGGATTTGCAAAACAACGGGGTGGTGAAGATCCCCGACGCCAAGGGGGATGACGCCTGGAAGGTGTACTTTGATGAGACGGCGCAGGAGATCGTGGATGAGTTTGCCATGCGCTACGGGGTGGAGTCCATCTACCAGGCCATGACGTGAGTTCCTTGCCCCTGGTGTCACACCAAGCCTGGGCCTTGTCCTCCCCCCCCCCCGCTGCTGTTTGTGCTCCCACCCTCACCATGGGGACCCGCACCCACCCCGCACGCGTGTGCTCGCCACCTCCTTCTCCATGAGCACCCCGAGCCCCGCGGCACCCAGCGCCCTCACCTCCCTCCTCTCCCCGCCAGGCATTTTGCCTGCCTCTCCTCCAAGTACATGTGCCCGGGGGTGCCGGCGGTGATGAGCACCCTGCTCGCCAACATCAACGCCTACTACGCCCACACCACCGCCTCCACCAACGTCTCGGCCTCCGACCGCTTTGCCGCTTCCAATTTCGGGGTAAGTCCGATGGTGCGTAAACACTCCTTCCTTCTTCTTCTCTTTTCTCTGGGGATGGGGTGGGGGGCGAAAAGGGGGCGAAAAGGGCCGTGCAAGGCAGCTCCCCACCCAACGGCAGCTGGGCAGCGGGGTATTGGCCCCCGCTGGCCCCCAGATTCATCCCTCTCCCATTTTTGGGGGAAGAAAATGAGCCACCACCTTCCTAGGAGAAGGCCTAAATTCGCTCCCAAAATTATTATGGTGAAAGTTGGCTTGAAGTCAGGGCCGGCTGGGATGGCAACACGCCGTGCACCCTCAGTGCCAAAGCTGGCCGGGAGCTTTGCACAGCCCTGCACGCGTCGCGTGCGAGCCCAGACCACCGCAAACTCACCCGGCTGTGCCAGCACCCATGGGTGCCTCGCTGAACGGGGCTGAGTTTGCGCCGGGACTGGGTGCGCCCGTGGGGACGTGGGTGAGGAGGGGGCTGCGCTCTCACCCCAGCTGCCCCCGCGTCTCCGCTGGGCGCACGCGGGCGTTGCGGGGTCGGAGCCCAGCCGCGGTTAGGGCGAAGCGCTGGGTAGCGAGGGACGGGATAGTGAGAGCCGAGCGAGCCGTGCCGCAGGGCCGTGCGGAAGGAGGAGACCACACGACAAACCTTGTCTCTGACGTGGAGGGTTTTAAAAACTTGTTTCTTTCTCTTTTTTTAGAGAGCCTAAGGCTGGGTCCTAAAGTGCCCGGCCGTGTCGCTTTATCCCCGAGTGCCAGCGTGTCCGGTTTTAAGCGCGCTGCAGCCGCTCGGTGCCGGGGGCCGTTGCCGTCTCCGGCGCTCCGAAGGTTTGCGGGCGCCAGCGCAGGCTGCGGGCTCGGCCGAGCCGCGGCCAGGTGGACGTGGGACTCGTCCCCGGCCCCACTTGGAGGCAGGGGGATGCTGGGTCCTGGGACAGCCCCGGCTCCATCACAGCCGACGGGGGGGTGTCCAACCCCCCCAGCCCCCCCAGCACAGGGGCATGGCAAAGTGCCTCCCAGTTGCTTTGCCTCCATCTCAGATGCCTGATTTGCAACCCAATGTGAGGTTCGCATCCCTTCACCCCGTGCTCAGTGGTTGGGAGCTGAGTTAAAGCCTCTCATCCCCAAAGACCATCAGCCCACGGCGTTTCCCCTCCAAGCAGCCTGGGCAGGGAAGCAAGGAGCCCTCAGAGCACCCACCTCCTGCTTTATCCAACAACACTCTTTGTCTCCAGCGGCCTTGCTTTGTCTTGAAGCAGCTCAGACCCAAAGCTGGGCAAACGCAGCCCCAGCAGCACAGCTGCTCTCCCCATGCCCTTTTTTCCTGAGCTCTCCGAAGGCTTCGTTCCCGGGGCTGCGCAGCCTGGAGGTGCGATGCTGCAGCCCCCTCCGTGCTCCTGCCTCGAGCCCAGGCTTGGAGGCGTCTGAGCGGGCAGGGCAGGGGTCCCCCCGTCCCCCTCCGGCACAGCAAGAGCTGAGGGGGTGCATGCTCCTGCCTCTCGGTCCTGCACCGAGGGGTCCCCACTCTGCAGGGGCCACGCGTGCCCCGGAGCCACCGAGAGCTGCCACCGAGCCCCGGTCACCAGAGAGCATGGGCTGCTCCGTGGGCACCCCAGCACCCAGGCACAGGGTGGCAGCACTAGGGAAGGAAGGCAGGGATGGAGGCAGGAGGGGAGGCAGGGCGGCAGGGCGGCAGGACAGGGACGAGCGGGCTGGGGTGCAGAGGCAGGCGCAGCGGGGAGGGGGGCGGCCCCCGCTTCCATCCCCTTGCTCACCTGGCCCCGGGGCATTTCTCCGCAGAAAGAGCGGTTCGTCAAACTCCTCGACCAGCTGCACAACTCGCTGCGCATCGACCTCTCCATGTACCGGGTAAGGCACCGCCGAGCCTCAGTTTTAGTCGTTTTAACGTTTACTAAGGTCTGCTTTCACCTCCCCCCAGCAAGAGGTCTGCCAGCAACTCTTCTTTTGCCACCAACTCTTCTTTTTTCTCCCCCAGAATAACTTCCCTGCCAGCAGTCCCGAGCGGCTGCAGGACCTCAAGTCCACGGTGGATTTGCTGACCAGCATCACCTTTTTCCGGATGAAGGTATTTGCCCCCTCGGGATTTGCAGCTTTGGAGCCCGGGCTCCCCGGCTGCCGGCCCTGCCCACAGCCCCGCTGCCTCCCCACGCAGGTCCAGGAGCTGCA
This sequence comes from Anser brachyrhynchus, assembly GCF_964034855.1. Lineage (NCBI taxonomy): Eukaryota > Metazoa > Chordata > Aves > Anseriformes > Anatidae > Anser > Anser brachyrhynchus. The sequence goes on from NC_137716.1 coordinate 6,794,431, forward strand.
GAGCCCGCCCCGAGCCAGCCAGGTGGTGAAGGACTGCGTGAAAGCCTGCCTCAACTCCACCTACGAGTACATCTTCAACAACTGCCACGAGCTCTACAGCCGCGAGTACCAGACGGACCCGGTGCGTGGTCCTGGGCCACCGGGTGCTGCAGGGACCCCGTTGCTCCCCTCCATCCATCCCCTGCCCTTCTCTGTCACCCTCCTGCACTCGTCCTTCCCTTCTCCCCCCCGTGATGCTCCCCATGAGCCTCGCCACAAAAGCGAGCCCCGTGGGGCAGACGGGTGACCGGAGCCTCTGCTGTGTCCCCATCGCTCCAGACCAAGAAGGGCGAGGTGCCCCCCGAGGAGCAGGGGCCCAGCATCAAAAACCTGGATTTCTGGTCCAAGCTCATCACCCTGATCGTGTCCATTATCGAAGAGGACAAGAACTCCTACACGCCCTGCCTGAACCAGTGAGTCACCACCGATTAATTTTTCGCCAAGAAAGGGACGCTCGGGGGGATGCTCACAATGTGCCAGCAAAGCTGGGTTTGTCCTTTGGACGTGGGGCGCAGCACCCCTTGTACAGCTGGGGAAACTGAGGCAGCAGGGAGGAGGCTGGGGGCTGGGTCTGCAGTCACGGGGGCTCCTTCTCACGCTCTGAGCACCTTGCGCCCACACTGCCCCCCTGCCCCAGGTTCCCCCAGGAGCTGAACGTGGGGAAGATCAGCGCCGAGGTGATGTGGAACCTCTTTGCGCAGGACATGAAGTACGCGATGGAGGGTGAGTGCCCCCCCGCCGCCCCACGCTGGGCCGAGGAGCTGGGCGGGAGCCACCTCGAATATTCCCCTGGAGAAATAGGCAAACCCATTTCACCCCTCATCAAAACCACGCTTAGCTTAAATCCCTCCCAAGAGGCGCTTCCACCTTCTCCCCATCCCCCTGGCATCCCTGGAGCTGCCCAAATTCCCCCGCCAGGGTTTGGGGCTGGAAGCGACCGCCCCGCGCTCTCGCCTTCCCCGTGCAGAGCACGACAAGCACCGCCTGTGCAAGAGCGCCGACTACATGAACCTGCACTTCAAGGTGAAGTGGCTGTACAACGAGTACGTCACCGAGCTGCCCTCCTTCAAGAGCCGCGTGCCCGAGTACCCCGCGTGAGTGCAGCCCTGGGGGGGGCCGGGCAGGGGGCTCGCGGCTCCACGCTGCCCGGTCTCACCGGGGACATGCCTCTCTTCCAGCTGGTTTGAGCCCTTCGTTATCCAGTGGCTGGACGAGAACGAGGAGGTGTCGCGGGATTTCCTGCACGGAGCGCTGGAGCGGGACAAGAAGGACGGGGTAAGGCTGGGGCAGCCGATGGGCGCAGGAGCATCCCAGGCTGCCGCAGCGGGACGATGCCTGGCGTGTCCCCACTGGGGCCGAAATCCCTCGTCCCTGCCGCCCGCTCACCCTTCCTCTCTCCCCGCAGTTCCAGCAGACGTCGGAGCACGCGCTCTTCTCCTGCTCCGTGGTGGACGTCTTCTCCCAGCTCAACCAGAGCTTCGAGATCATCAAGAAGCTCGAGTGCCCCGACCCGCAGATCGTCGGGCACTACATGCGGAGGTTTGCCAAGGTGGGCAGCTCATGGGGGGTCCCAGCACCCCCGGGACCCCAGCCCCCCGCGCCAACCCGGTGCCCTCTCTGCCACCTCCCATCCAGCCGTGGAGCGCAAAGTGCGCGCTGCTCAAGCGGACGTGCCACCACCAGACCCCGTGTGTCTCCCCGCTTCGCTAGCATGGGCCATTATCTAATGAATGCGTTGATTAGTTAATTAATCTCAATTAATTAAATGCCACCGGCTCGCTGCAGCGTGGGAGGGAGCTGCAGGCGTGCTCGGCAGCCGGTGCCTTCCTGCCTGTGCCAGCACGGAGCTGCCCGCGGAGACCGGGTGCGCTCGGTCTGGCTGCGCCCACGCTCCCGGTGCATCCGCGGGGCCGGGGGTCTCGGCGTGGATCCCAGCTCGGGGGGTTGCTTTGCTGCCGTGGGACTCACGGTCTTCTTCTCTCCTCCTTCCTCCGTCTGTTTGCCGCTCGCCGGGCCGGTCCCCGTCTCTTGTCCGGCTGCAGACCATCAGCAACGTGCTGCTGCAGTACGCCGAGATCATCTCCAAGGATTTCGCCTCGTACTGCTCCAAGGAGAAGGAGAAAGTGGTGACGTATCTCCTGCTGCTCGCCGCTGTCCCCGCGCGGTGGCCCTGGCTGTCATCTAGCTCAAGAGCTGGTCCCCGTGACCAGCCTGCCCTCAGTCTTGGTGCCTGATGGTGGCCCCCAAAATACTGCAGGGCTCGGCGCTGTGGGGCTCCAATGCCCTCCATGCAGGGTGGGGGGCTCACAGGGGGCTGTTGCAGCCACATGTGCTGGTGCTGACCCCCCCCATTCCGCCCCTCCAGCCCTGCATCCTGATGAACAACATCCAGCAGCTCCGTGTCCAGCTTGAGAAGATGTTTGAAGCCATGGGGGGGAAGGAGGTGCGTACCGGGGGTCTCTGGGGGGGGAACCACGGCGAGGGGCCGGATCTGTTCTTTTTCCCTGGCTCCACAGCGCTGGAGCAGTCCCAGCTCCTCAGTTCTGCACGGGTCACCCCACCCCACCCCGTCCCACCCTGCTCTCCCACCACACCAGACACGGACGGCCAGGGTTTGGGGTGCAGAGGCAGCCCCCCCGGGGACCCTGCTGCCTTCTCCAACCTGTTCCCCCTCCAGCTGGACACCGAAGCCAGCGACATCCTCAAGGAGCTGCAGGTGAAACTCAACAACGTCCTGGACGAGCTGAGCCGAGTCTTTGCCACCAGGTGAGGGGACGCGGGCGGTGGGCCAGGGGCTGGGGTCCGGGAGCCGTGGTCGTGGCCGGGCTGGGGGCCTGGGCCACCCTCTGGTGTCACCGGGGGGGGACACTGAGCCGCCCGGGCGCTGCGATCCGCAGCTTCCAGCCGCACATCGAGGAGTGCGTCAAGCAGATGGGTGACATCCTGGGCCAGGTGAAGGGCACCGGCAACGTCCCCGCCAGCACCTGCAGCAGCGTCGCGCAGGATGCCGACAACGTCCTGCAGCCCATCATGGACCTCCTGGACAGCAAGTGAGTGGGGAGGGGGGCGCAGGGACCCCCCCCCGATGTCCCCAACCCGCCCCAGGAGCAGGGGGGACCAGCAGGGCTGGGGTGGCCTTGCCGGGACCTTCAGCTCCGTCCCCTCTCTGCAGCCTGACGCTCTTCGCCAAGATCTGCGAGAAGACGGTGCTGAAGCGGGTGCTGAAGGAGCTCTGGAAGCTGGTGATGAACACGATGGAGAAGACCATCGTCCTGCCCCCGCTCACCGACCAGACGGTGAGTGACAGGGACGGGGACCAGGGACGGGGACCAGGGACAGGGACCCTGGAGCTGTGGCCACGCGGGACGTCGGTGCCAGGGCCCCTCGCTGGCTTCTTGAGGGGTGCAGGCTTCGGTGGCACCCCCAAACGTGTCCCCAGCTCGTGGCTGGGGACAGGATGGAGGAGGGAAAGGTCACCCTCAACCTGGGTGCCCAGTGAAGCCAGCGCCCGCTCAGCTGGCCTCGCCGACGGACTGTCACCTCCCTGCCATCGTGGCACCAGGAGGGGGGGACCTGTCCTCTCCTCCCCTCCACGCTGGGGCAGCGTCCCGTGCCCTGCGCCGGGAGGGGACTGCGGAGATTTGGGGGTGCGGGGGGAGCCTCGCTGCGGGGCTGGGGGTGCACGGGCCTGGGGGGACACGGGGCTGGGGCAGAGAAGCCCAGGAATGGTCCCTCTGTGGGGGGAGGTTTCCTGCAGGCTTCAAGGCTCCGTGTCAGCGTGCCGTGCGCCCGTCTTCCCCCACACAGCGAGGCACCCCCAGGCTCTTGGGCAGGGATGGGGAAAGTCCCCCCTTGGGTGACACCAAGGGCTCGGAGCCAGCCACGCAGCTGCTCCTGTTCTCGGTGGCTTTTGTCACTGTCACAGGGCTGGGGTCTGGCTCTGACCCGGAGCCACCAGCTGCTGTCACCTCTGCAGGGCTCTGGGGCTTCTGGCGCTGTGTCGGTGCCACCGGCTCTCGGTCCCCATCCCAGTCCCTGTCCCTCCAAGCCAAGTGTGGCTCTGCCACCCCGCGGTGGCAGCGCGCCCTGTGCCAAGGGGAGGTGGCAGGGACGTGCGGGAGGCTGAAAGCCCCACTGGGTGATTTTTTTGCAAGGGGAGGCAGCCCTTGGAGGTGTATGGCTGGTCCCTATAACAGGGCTATGCGCACCCGGGGGGCTCAGGGCGCAGGGCTGCGTGTCGGAGCCGTGCATCGAGCGAGGTCCCTGGAGCCGGGTCCCCTTGGGCAGAGCCCCCCGCTGCTGCAGGGAAGGACGGGGCGGGTTGGGATGGGGCCATGGTGCTCACAGCAGGGTGTTGACACCGGGCACCGTGGCACGGCTGGTGGGGGACGCTCCCGGACCCTCGCCCCGGGGAGGGGGCGGCCGGGGCTGGCACCCGGGGTGGGGGACACGGAGGAGGGGGCCAACACTCACGCCACGGTTGTTCTCTCCAATTGCTCCGCTCGCCCCTCAATGGCAGATGATTGTAAGTACGGCAGCTCCCTGTCTGTCTGTCTGTCTGTCCGCTGTGTGTCGGTCCTGGCCTCGCCGGTTCCTGTCTCGTGTGGCTGCCCGCGCCCTGCCCGTGCCCTCCTCCGGCCCCCTGCGCCCCGCCGGTCCCCGGCCTCTCGCTGCCCGCTTGGCACCGGCCCCAGCTGGGTTTTTAGTGGGGGGACAGAACCCGGACACTTTTGGGGTGCCTGGATTTGGGGGTGCAAGGCTCAGTGCTGGGGAGGGGACGGTGATGGGCAGCTGGGGCAGTGCCACGCGTTCGGGGCAGCCGAGGCCGGGCCGAGCCCAACTTCTTGCTCCGTGCCGGGGGGGGGGGACGGGGGCCACTGGAGCCGGAGCAGGGCGAGCGGTGCGTGCTGGGCAGACGGCGGCTCTTCCTCACCCCTCGTGCCTCAGTTTCCCCATGGCCGGGCTGTGGCCGTGGTGAGGGCGGCGGCTCCCCGGCGGTGGGGAGCATCGTGCTGGGACACGAGGTCCCGGCCAGGCGCGAGGCTTTTCCCTGGGCAGGGTACCGGAGCCCGGACTCGTGGCTCCTTTTCTTGGCGCTGCTGCTGGTTCTCAGCACGGCTCAGACCGAGCGGCTTCAGTCCTTCCTCGTCTGCTTGGTCTGGGGCTGTCCAGGGCAAGGGAAGGGCCATGTCCCCCCTGGCCTGCGCCCGCCTCGAGCACAGGAAGCACAGCAGCGTGGGTGCGACCGGGTGCTGATCTGCGGGGACAAACACTCGTCCCTATTCCCCCGGTGCCTTTCATTTCCAACAGCAGCGTTTGGAAAGAACTGGGGCCTGCCCCCTCCTCCCCCCCCCAACCCCACATCCCTGAGGGGGGGTCTGTGTGGTGCCAGCTCTGTGGGGCACAAGGTCCTCCTGTCCCCCCATCACCCTGTGCCTCGGTTTCCCTCCAGGGTAGGAAACCCTCCTGGTAGCCCTGCTTGGCCCAACCGTGCTGCTCACCCCCCCCCGCCTCACCCCTCATCCCCCTATGCCCCCCCACCCCTCTGCCCCAACCCCCCCCACAGGCTCTCTCTCCCCCTCCGCTGCCCCCTCCTCATTTAGACGTGTTCCAGCCCCCCCCAGGAGGCTGCTGCTGACCCCCCCCGTGTGACCCCCGCTGTTTGCCCCATCCCTGCGGGGCCTGGGCACGGGGCCATCACTGGGACCAGAGCTCTGCCTGCAAACCCCGACTGTGCCCACCTTCCCGTGCTGTGAGCACCCATGGGTGCTGGGGGGGCACCAGGGGCTGCCTCCCCACAGCTCTGGCTGACTCCTGCTGCCCCACAGCCCAGCATCCCGTGGGGTCCTGTTCCCTCTGAGCCCAGCATCCCATGGGGACCAGTTCCCTGAGCCCAATATCCCACGGGGACCAGTTCCCTGAGCCCAGCATCCCATGGGGACCAGTTCCCTTAGCCCAGCATCCCACGGGGACCAGTTCCCTGAGCCCAATATCCCACGGGGACCAGTTCCCTGAGCCCAATATCCCATGGGGGTCCAGTTCCCTCTGAGCCCAGCAGCTGCATCCCAGCAAGGACCGGTCCCCCATGGACCCTACATCCCAGCAGGAACCAGTCCTCCACTGGCCCAGCACCCCAGCAGGAACCAGTTGCCCTCAGCCCAGCCCCCCAGGGTGGGGACCAGTCTCCCATCAGCGCAACATCCAGCACCCCAGAGGGACCAGCGCCCCGCTGACCCCGCACCCCAGAGGGACCAGCCCCCCCCCCCCATCCCTTAGGAGCTCAGCGATGCCCTCGCCACCAGCCTGCGGCTCCCACACCTTGCCCATGTCCCCCCCCCCCGCCCCATCCCACGCTGCCCCCCCCCACGCCACCGCTCAACCTCTGACATTGCTTCTACAGGGCACGCTTTTGAGAAAACATGGCAAGGGGACAGAGAAGGTAAATAGCCCGTGGGCTCCCGTGTGTGTCCTCGCCCCCGGGGCCACCCTGGTGGCCCCACGCCCGGCCCCCCCCCCCCACCGGGCCTGTCCGTGCTTCCTCTGTCGTGCTGTCTGGCTGTGGCGTGGTGTCGTGTCGCGCTGTGCCGTGTTGTCCAGGACGTGTGCGGGATGGGGCCGTGACCCGTGTCTGTGTGTTGGGGGGGGGGGGGTTGTGCCGTGTGTCCCCCCCCCGCCTCCGTATGTGTGTGGGGTGTTTCCCGTCCCAGGCAGGCGTGGGCGACGCTGCCCCATGGAGCCGGGCCGGGGTGCTCAGCATCCTGCCGGGGTACGGGGTGCGTGAGCGCGAGGGAACCTGGGCACGAGCCCGTCCCAGTGCTGCTGGCCTCGGGAACGGGGCTCTGGGCCGTGCTGGGGGGGGTCAGGGTGCTGCTGGGATCCCCTGGATCTCTGCTGCCCCCCCCCCATCCCCATGCCTGGGGGCCCCAGCAAGGCTCGCCGAGCCCCACGATCCTCCCAAAAGCATTTGTGCAGGCAGAGCAGGCAGGCGGGCTCTCCCTCCACCCAGGTGCTCCCCACCGCCAGGCTGGGGGCCAGCACGGCCCCCACCAGCCGCCCCCCCCCCCATGCTCCCCAGCCCCGGCTGCCCCAAAGAGCCACACGGGCACCCTGCGGGGCGATGCCGCGGTGCCCAGCCCCGCTGTCCCCAGGCTGTGACTCAGGGGACACCCGGGTCCTGCCCCGCTTCGTCCCACTGCTTTCCTCCGCCGGCCGCGGGGGTGGCAGGGAGCGAGCCCCCCCCCCCCCCCCCCCCCAGGGACGAGACCTGGCACGCTCATTGCAGGCTGCCCGCTGTAACTGTCCCTTGCTGTTCTCTTGCAGAGCAGGGTGAAGCTGCCCAGTCACACTGAAGTAAGGACACGGCTCCTCTGCTCCCCGTCCTTGTCCCGTGTGCTGTGGGGTGGGGGGGGTCCCGGCTCTGGAGCGTGTCCCGCGGGGGGGGTCCCAGCTCTGTAGCGTGTCCCGTCGGGCTCCGTTTGACAGCCGCATCCGTGGGCTGCTCGCCGGCCGGGGAACGGGGCCAGCAAGGGAAGGGTAAATGGGGTAGGAGTTGGGGCTACAAAAGGTTAATTTGGGGTCGGGGGGGGTGTTACAAAATGAAGGTGTGGGGGGCCAAACCCCTGCGTAAGGCAGCGGTTCATGGGGGGGGTCTCATTGCTGGGAAGGACTGGAGCTGCTGGTGCTGGGAGGAGCCGGGACTCGCTGGCTCTGTCCCAGTTTGCCCAGTTGCACACTGGAGGGCCTGGGAAGGGGAGCTGGGACTCAGCCTGATGAGCGGGTGCAGACCCGGGGGTGGGTGACGCCCCCTCCTGTGCCGTGGGTCTGCATCCCCTGGGGCCGTGCCAGTGCTGCCCGTGGGACGGCTTCGTGTCCCCGTCCGTGGGGGCAGCACGGTGCGGGGCAGCTGGCGCCCACCGTGGGGACCGGTGACACCCAGCCGTGGTGTCCCCTGAGTGGGGGGGCAGGGGGGTGCCATGCGGCCCAGCCACCAGCACCATGAGGCACAGGGGGACGGTGCCAGGTGCTACCGCTGTCCCCCTGCGCTCTCTCTGTCCCCCCACCCCCTGTTGTCCCTGCGGTGCCAGCAGTGCCCCGTGCTCGGGGACACAGACAGGGGTGCCTGGGGAGCAGGCTGGGACCCCAGGGCGTGCGGTGCCTGGCTCCAGGGTGACGTCCTGCCCTGGTGTCCCCAAACCCCCTCATCACCGTGCCCTGGGTGCTGGGCTCTTGGGGAAGCCCAGAGGGCTCAGAGGAGTCCCCCCAGAGCCTGGGGGGGCCGGGGAGCCCCCAGGCAGCAGCGCTCCCAGCCTCGCAGCCCGGCCGCTCACCAGCACCGTTCCCTTCTCTCTGCTCTCCGCAGGGCACGCAGATGATCTTCAACGCGGCCAAGGAGCTGGGGCAGCTCTCCAAGCTGAAGGTGAGGGCCGGGGGGGGCCCCAGGTCCCCTCGGTGCCGGGGCGAGTGGCACCGTGCCCCTTGCAGGGTGCCGTTGGCCAGGCCCCTCTCTGAGGGCAGGATTTGTCCCCGGCAGGACCACATGGTGCGGGAGGAAGCCAAGAGCCTGACCCCGAAGCAGTGCGCCGTGGTGGAGCTGGCCCTGGACACCATCAAGGTGAGGGCACCCTGGGGCGCAGCGGGGGGGGATGGGGGGTGCCCGTGGGGGTGTTGGGGGGGGGGGGGGCGGCAAGCAGAGCCCCCACCCCATGGCCATCCGTCCCTGCAGCAATACTTCCACGCCGGCGGCGTGGGGCTGAAGAAGACCTTCCTGGAGAAGAGCCCCGACCTGCAGTCGCTGCGCTACGCCCTGTCCCTCTACACCCAAGCCACCGACCTCCTGATCAAAACCTTCGTGCAGACGCAGGCTTCGCAGGGTAGGACCCCCCCCCACCCCGGGCCTGCTTCTCCCCCTCCCACCCCTCCCAGGGCTGTATCCTGCCCCTGTCCTGGTGGTGCTGGGGTCCCGGAGGCTGCGGACGGGAGGCTGGGGTGGGTTTGATGAGTTTTGTGGATAAAGAGGGACCGTGGGGTGCCCGGGGCAGCCTCGTCCCATCCCGTCCCCCCCCCAGGAAGAGGAGCGTGGCCCCGGTGCCAGGCTTGTCTGCGCCCCCGGGGCGCGCGTGTGCTGTCTGTGCGTGTCCCCGAGGGACGTCCGTCCGTCCGTCCGTCCTGTCTGCACCTCCTGTGCCAGCCGTCCGGGGGCCGGCGGGGTCCCACGGGTGCCCGCAGCACCCCAGGGTGCCGGGGTGGTGCCCGGCGCCTCCGTGTCGCTGCAGTGTCATCCGGCTGTCGGCCGTGCGTCTGTCTGCCCGATCTGATCTCTCTTTCTCTCTCTTTCTGTTCCCCCCCCCCCTTCCTTTTGCTGTCCCCCCCCCACGCACGTTGTCTCCTTCTCCTCTCTCCGTCCGCTCCGTGCCGTGTCTCCGTCTCTCTCTCTCCTTCCCACCAGTTCATGGTGGAAAAGGTGTTAGGTTTACCCTTAGTGAAGAGATTTATCCTGAGAAGGGTAGGTGCACCGCTCGCCCGCCCCAGCACCCTGCCTGCAGCCGCCGGCCTGGGCTAGTAACCGTCCCCCCTCCCCCCCCCGCCAATATCTGTGCCCCCACCCACCCCAACTGAGCGCAGCCGCTTTGGGCTGAATCGGGAGGAATTTGGGGGCACTCAGCCCCCTCCCCATCCCCGCAGCTGGAGGTGCCGGCGCTCACCTTCACTCGTGAGCTCGGGGTGCCCCCACGTTGTCCCCAGAGCTGCTGCTGGGGGGGGGCACCTGCCACCACCCGTGGCCACCCCCATGTCCCCCCACCCCGTTGCCAGAAGGACCATTACTAGCCTTGCTCCGGCGAGCCCCAACCCCTCGAGGAATGAGCACAGCCCCTCCTGGGCCCCGCTTGGCCTCCATCGCACACCGCCGGGGTGGGGGGGCCTGGCCTGCACCCCCCTGCTTGGCCTCCTGCACCCAGACCCCCCCCCCCCCCTTGCCCTCCATCGCCTCCATTCCGGCTCAGCATGCGGCGCTGCCCAGGCAGGGGTGCCCGTGGGGACGGGGTGCGGGGGGGCATGGGGGGGGGGGGGCGGAGGATGGAGGATGGAGTTTGGCATGGCCGCAGCGCTGTGCCCCCCCCCGCGCCGTGCTGTGACACCCGGGGACGTGTCCTTCTCGCTCTTATTTCCTTCCCACCAGCTCGGTCGGATCCCCTGAGCCTGCCTTGCCCCACCGAGCCTGGCCCCCCCACCCCGCCTTGCACCCCCTCCTTCGCCCATGGGTGCATGCACGGCTCGGGGGTGGGGTGTGGGGGGGTTGCAGGTCACCAGATCCCCGGGGCTGGATGTGGTCCCCGAGACGGAGTGGGCCTGGTGGTGGCACAGGGGCTGGGTCAGGTCCCCTGGAGCACTGACACCCCCCCACAGCCCACAGCAGGGACCTGCCCTGCCGCCACCCCCGCCCCGTCCCACCTCTGCCCCATCTGGGCAAGGGGCTGGGGTCCAGGACCCACAGACTGGGGGGGGGAGGGGGAACAGCAGTGACCCAGCCGCCCCCAGCACCCGTTGTGGCTGGGGCCACATCGGGACCAACCCGTCTGTCCCCACCCGGTGGCGGGTGACCTGCCTCCTCCAGCGGGGTGGGTGGCAGGCAGGGGACACTGGGGACATGGGGGGGGGGCTGGCACTCACGCTGCCCCCCCCTCGGCCACGCAGGCTCTGGCGTGGACGACCCCGTCGGGGAGGTGTCCATCCACGTGGAGCTCTTCACGCACCCCGGCACCGGAGAACACAAAGTCACCGTTAAAGGTGGGTGCTGGTGGCCTGGATGGCAGGGGACCGGCGGGTGGCAGGGGACCGGCGGGTGGCAGGGGACCGGTGGGTGGCGGGGGACCAGCGGGTGGTGGGGGACCGGTGGGCGGTGGCACCCCGTGAGCCTCCCGTGCCTCCTGCACGCAGTGGTGGCCGCCAACGACCTCAAGTGGCAGACGTCCGGCATCTTCCGTCCCTTCATCGAGGTCAACATCATCGGGCCCCACCTCAGCGACAAGAAGAGGAAATTCGCCACCAAGTCCAAGAACAACAGCTGGGCGCCCAAGTACAACGAGAGCTTCCAGTTGTGAGTGGCGGCCCCCGGGGACGGGGACGCGGGGATGGGGATCCCTGGGGACAAGGGAATGAGACATGGAGATGGGGGCCCCTGGGGACACAGGGATGGGGACACGGGGATGGGGACATGGGGATGAGGACCCAGGGGTGGAGATCCCTGGGGACATGGGGATGGGGACACAGGGCTTGGGACACGGGGATGGGGACCCCAGGGGACAAGGGAATGAGACATGGAGATGGGGGCCCCTGGGGACACAGGGATGGGGACACGGGGATGGGGACATGGGGATGAGGACCCCTGGGGACATGGAGATGGGGACGCAGGGATGGGGACCCCTGGGGACACGGGGATGGGGACGCTGTGCAGCTTCAGCTGTGTTTGCTCATCCCCGCTGGGACATTTTGGATATTTTCTCCTTGGCAAAAACAACACGGGGAAAGCAGGAAAAACAAACAAACAACCAAAAAAAAAAAGGATTTTTGGGGGGCAGGGGGTCAGCACCCACATGCGCCGCTGTCTCGGAGCCCCCTCCCCGTGCCAACGCCGCCTGTCCCTTGTGCCCCCCGCAGCACGCTGGGGACGGAGACGGGCCCCGAGTGCTACGAGCTGCAGGTGTGCGTGAAGGATTACTGCTTCGCGCGGGAGGACCGGACGGTGGGCATCGCCGTGCTGCAGCTGCGCGACATCCTGCAGCGCGCCAGCTGCGCCTGCTGGCTGCCCCTGGGCCGCCGCATCCACATGGACGACACCGGCCTCACCGTGCTCCGCATCCTCTCCCAGCGCAACAACGACGAGGTGGCCAAGGAGTTCGTCAAGCTCAAGTCCGACACGCGCTCGGCCGAGGAGGGCAGCAGTTAAATCCACCCCCCCCCCCCACCCCCGGACCCCCCCTCCCAGCCCAGCCCCTGGCCTGCAGCGTCCTCCAGCCACGTATAAGCCATAAGAGCGGCCACGAGAGGAGGCACCTGCCCGGCCCCGGTGTGGGTGGGGGGGTGCAGGGGCAGCGTTGGACCCCCCCCGTCCCTCCCCTGGCTGGGCTCGCTGGGTGGTAGCGCTGAGCACGAGCACCCCCCCCGTCCCACCCCGATGGGGCTGGGGGGCTGCAGGGAAGGGCTGGGCCCCAGGCTGGGCAGTGGGACGGCTCTGCCCCTTCCCAGCCTGGGATGGAGGGACCCCAGTGACCCATCCCCATCCCACCCGGCCCAAAACCTCATCGAGCGACACAAGGGAAGCACCGGGATGGGGGGAGTGGGAGGTTGGGGGGGGGGGTCATCCCAGGCTGGCACAGCGCGATGGCCCCTTGTCCCCCACCCGGTGTTACCAGGGGCAGGGCCCCCCCGCCCAGCGCCCTGTACATATGTAAATAGCTGTACATACACGGGGCAGCAGGACACGGCTGTGTCCCGCACCCCGAAGGGCTATAGGGGCTGGGGGGCCGGTGGGCACAGCCCCCGCCACAGAGTCCCCCCCCCGGCCGGCGGCAGCACCACCAGGGCCGGGAGCAGCAGGGAGCAGCCCCCGGCCCCTATCCTGTCTTCCCTGCCTGGCCGCCGTGCGGGTGGCCCCGCTGCCCCCCCCCCCAGGGTGCCAGGGTGGGGGGCACCCCCCTCCCATGGGCTGGGGGGCACCCATCTCCCTTGGCTCTGGTGAGCAGGGACTGCCCACCCCCACCCCCCCATGTGGCACAAGGTCCCTGCAGCAGCACCCATGGGACCTCTTTGGCACAAGCAAGACCCTCGCCCCCCTCCCCGATAGGACCCCCCCCATATTTCCCATTAACCACCATTTCTGTGTGATCAGTGGTGTGCGTGTCTCAGGGGGGTGGACAGGGAGCACAGCGTCCCCCCCATGCTGAGAGGGACGGCCACCCCTCAGCACCGGGGGGGACAGAAGCCTGAAGCCCCCCCCAGGCCAATATATACCTCTCAGCCCCCTCCCCACCCCAAAACAGGGTAACCCAGCCCCCCCTCCCGGTCCTTTTTCTATAGGATTTGCCTGGGACCAAAGGGTTTAGGAATCCACTCTCATTTCTGTTCAATGTTTACACCCCTTTTCTAACTGCTGCTCCCGGGGGGGGGGGAAGCCCCCCTCCCCCCCCACCAAAAAAAATGTGCCCCCTCCCCACCCAGTCCTGTTTGGCATGTGATTGAACTGACCACCCCGCTCCTGTACCCGTGTCACCGATGCCCCTGTGTCTGTACCTCCCCCCGCCGCGGGGGCTACCATGGATGCATGACCGTGAGATGTTTTGCACTATTTTGACTTTTTTGGGCTCTGTAAAAATATTTTATTATAACTGACATTAAAAAGCACACCCTTGGCTGTGGCTGCGGGTGCTGGGGGGAGAGAGGAGCAGGCACCCAGGGGCTCCCCATCCCCACCTGCCCCCCCCTTTAGGCTCAGCCCCAAGGATAAAGACCCCAGCGATGCTGCACCACCCCCCCTGCAGCTCAGAATTTGCTCTTCCTACCCTAGGCAAAGGCCAAACTTCATCCTAGGGGTTAAAGGGGACTGGGGCAGACCTCAAACACCCCCCCACACCTCCAATCGCCACCACCCCAAGACCGCCACCCCGCAAACAGCGCGCCCACAGCCAGCCTCAGACACCCAAATTATCTGCAAAGACTTTTATTAACACCAAAGGATTAAAAAGTGGCCGAAACAGTTGTGGCTGCGCCACAAAACAAAAGTACCCACGGGTCTCAGCAGCAGACAGCCCCCAGGGGAGCACCACGAAGCGCAGCAGCCCCAAACCTCTGCCGTCCTCCTGCCCCGGGGGGCCGGACGGGGCTCAGAGGCGGACGAGGAAAGCCAGGTCGATGGTGTCGGGGATGAGGAGCTCGTCGAGGTGCACGGGGGAGGCGACGAAGGGCAGGTTCACGGGGAAGAGGTGGCTGGTGTCCACCAGCAGCTGGCTGGGACCTCCCTCCTGCTGCTGCTCCTGCAGTCGCCTCTGCGGGGGGACACGGCGCTCAGCAAGGGGGTGGCCCCATGGGGACAGAGCCTGGGGGGCCGGAGCCGAGGTCCCCGCTTACCTCCACAGTGCTGATGAAGCCAGGGCTCACACGTTCCTCCAGCCCCGCAGCCGGGGTGTACGCCCGCAGGATCTTCACGACCTGGAGGGACATCAGGGGACCTCTGTGATCCCCCCCCCGCCCCAGCCTCCCAGTCCATGGGGGCCGAGCAGCCCCCGGGGTGGGATGGGAGCCCCCCAGGATGGTGAACCCCAATCACCCCCCGGTACCTGCTGCGGTGACAGCACCGTGCACAGGCTGCAGATAGCCCCAGCATCCTCCTCCGTCGCCTTCTTCACCTGCAGCAGCTGGGCGGCCTGCACCAGCGGCTCCAGCATCTCACGGGCCCCGCTGTGCTGCAGCCCCTGCGCCCGCAGCCACTGCTCCAGCTGGCTGATGTTGTACCTGCCCGTGACAGGGGGTCAGGGGGAGGCACCCACGGAGTCCCGGCCCCCCCCAAGTGCACTACAACCCCGTGCGGGGACCAACCTGAGCTGGATGCCGCGGCTCCAGGAGCAGGCGTCCTTCCTCAGCAGCAGGTAGTTGAGGGTGGTGCCGCTGACGAGGAAGAGGAGCTGGCGCAGGACCTGGTGCCCCACGGCCGGGGCCAGCCCGTGGTGGCCCAGCACCTGGTGGAAGGAGCCCAGCTGCTGGAGGAGCTCGGGCAGGGTGTGGGCTACGGGGGCCGAGGGCCGGTGGAGGCCAGGAGGGCAGGAGGAGGCCAGGCCCTGGATGGTCTCGCTCTCCAGCATTGCAGAAACTAGAGCATTAAGAAAAAAAAGGAAAAAAAAAAAGGTTGGTCAGACCGAGGAGGTGCTGCCTTGTGCTTTGCAGGGCTCCTTGGCTCTGCATCATGGCTGGGGACAGAGGGACTGGTGGGGCAGGGGGGTGATGGAGTCCCCCAGGGCTGCAGCCCAAGGTTCCCAGGGGTGCTGAGTCCCCTCCAGCTCCCCCTTCCAAGCTGGGAGGCTCGGGGAGCAGCGGGACCCCATGGAGACCCAATTCCAAGCCCACCTCCCACCTCTGGGCACAACCTATCAGGCTGCTCTCGTGCAGCGCTCCCTCCCCAAGCCAGCATCACAGGATGGGGGTCCTGAGAGCCCCCCAGCTCCCAGCGCCCATTGCCCGAGCCCCCTCCGTACCAATCATGGGCTTGAGGCGCTTCTCGGCGGTGCGGATGAGCTGCTGGTAGAGCTGCACGGCCAAGGCGCCCAGGCTGCGGCCGGCGCTCTGCAGGTCCAGGTGCTGCAGGCGGTGCGCGCTCTGCCGCGCTGTGTTCCCCTGGGAGCAGCTCTGGGGGCATGGCCAGGTCAGGGGGACAGCCCCAGGATGGAGGCAAAAAAATAAAAATAGAAAAAAAAATACAGGGGTAACCCCCCCCCCCATCCCTCCTGGGGGATGAGAACATTGGCTCCGTCCCTGTACATCCCCATGCACACCCCCGTTGGGATGCAGCCCCAGCCCTGGACAAGCCTCACTGCCCCCTTCCCGAAGTCCCCAAAGCCCCCACTCTTCCCAGGAAGGGTGTAGGGGTGTGATGTCCCCCTCCCCGGGGTGTGATGTCCCCCTCCCCAGCCCAGCCCTACCTCATCCCGGCCATACTGGCGCAGACAGTTCAGAAGCTGGCAGGTATTTGCCAGCCAGAGGGCCACAACTTCGAAGTCGTCGCTGTGCTTCTGCGAGGGGGGGGAAAGTGAGCACAGCGGGGGGTCAGCGAGGTTCCAGCAATGCCAGCAGCAAGCACCCCCACCCCACGCTTTCTCCAAGCCCCCCCCCCAGCCCCAGGGGATGCTCAGGTTGGACTCCCCAGCTCCATCACACAAAGCCCTGGGGACCAGGCTGCAGCCCCAGTACCTCCCCCCCCATGTTGGCCAGCAGAGCTCCTGCTCCTCAGCACAAATCCACCTCCCCCCCCCCGGGGGCCAGGCCCAGCACCTTCATCACCCTCTTGATGGCATTGATGGCCGCATCCAGCAGGGAGCGGGCCCGCGGCTCATCACGGCAGTGGTCCGCGTGGCGGAGGCAGAGGAAGAGGAGGAAGGCTGGCAGCTCCGGCAGCGCCCCTGGGCTGCTCTGCGGGCGGTAGTCTGCAGGGGGGGGAGCAGGGGGCAGGCACTTACAGAGAGCTGGAGGGGGCAGGCTGCTGCCCCAGTGAGGTGGGAAGGATGAGACCATCTTTTGGGGAAGAAACCCTAGTAGGGAGCAAGCTGCTTTGTTGGGTAGTGGGGTCCCCGCCCACCCAAACCCTACCTGTGATGATGGCCTTGACGATGCGCCCTTCGTCCTCCATCCTCCACGCCAGCATGGCCTGGGACAGCCCCGGTGGGGATGGCACTGCCTGGGACGCTGCTGGCTCCTGCCCCAGCCCGGTGGTCTCTCTCTTCACTGGTGGGGAGGAGCACGGGTCACATCCTGCTGTGTCCTGGGCCAGGGGACCTGGAGCAGGTCCCTTTGGCTCAGCCCAAGAAGAGCTCCCCAGGGTTTGGAGGTGCCCTGGTCCCCACCTTGAGGCTGGGTGATGCACCAGCCCCAAACCAGCCTGCCCCCCACCCCAGCCAGCCTCATGCCCCCCCCCTCCCCATGCAGACACTCACCTGTGAAGTCCTGGATCTGCTTCGCGTAGGCTCTGAGCTGCTTCTGGAGCTTCATGGTGGTCCTCTCCTGCTTCTCCAGCTTCTGGGCCAGCTCCTGGGCAGGGACAGCTCTTGTAGGGCTCAGCCACCCCCACCAGCACCCAACTCATGGGGTACAGAGCTGGGGGTGCCTTGGGTCCCCTGCATCGCTCCCCAGTGGGATGCTGCAGCTCACTATAGGGTGGGGGGAGCTGTCCGAGCCCTGTCCCCCCCCCCCCTTACCCAGTTCTCCTCCTTGAGCCGCACGACGTGGTGCTGCAGCCCCTCCTGGCCCTGGTGCCGCTGCAGGTCCTGGATGAGGGCTGCCTGCTGCTGGCTCAGCTGCTTGAGCGAGCGGATGTCGAGGTGCAGCCCCTCCACCTCCTCCTCGTGCTGCTGCTTCTCCTCCTGCAGCTGGCTCGCCAGCAGCCTGCGTGCGCCAGGGGAACCCGAGTCACCGAGCCGGGCCGGTGTCCCCTGCCTGGCCTGCCCTGGGCCCCGTGCTGTCATTATCGCTGCCAGTGACACACAGCGGGGTCGAGAGCACCCTCAGCACATGCACGCACCCTGCTGAGGGGTGCAGACCCAGGAGGACGGGGTGTCATCCCCAGGGACCTGGCAGGGCTCAGAGGTGGGCCCACGGGAACCTCGAGCAGACCAACGAGGCCGCGCACAGGGCGCCGCACCTGGGTCGGGGCAGTCCCAAACATCAGCACAGGCTGGGGGACAAAGGGACGTAGAGCAGCCCCGTGGAGAAGGGCTTGGGGTAGCGGTGGATGGGAAATAGGACATAAAGCTGGGAAATAGGACACAAACCAGCAGCGCCTGCTCGCGGCCCAGGAAGCCAGCCGCACCCCGGCTGCACCAGGGGTGATCAGCGGGGCGAGGGAGGGGATTGTGCCCCTCTGCTCTGCCCTTGGGGGACCCCACCTGGAGCACAAGGTCAGGGACCTGCCAGAGCAAGTCCAGAGGTGGCCACGGAGCAGCTCTGCTGTGAGGTCAGGCTGGGAGAGCTGGGGGTGCTCAGCCTGGAGGAGAGAAGGCTCCAGGGAGACCTCACAGCAGCCTGCCGGTACCTCAAGGGGACTTGTAAGATAGAGAGACTTTTCACAAGGGCATGCACTGATATGACAAGGGGCGACGGATTTAAACTAATAGAGGGTAGGTTTAGATGAGCTGTCAGGAAGAAATTCTTCCCCCTGAGGGCGGTGAGGCCCTGGCTGAGGCTGCCCCGAGGAGCTGTGGGTGCCCCATCCCTGGCAGTGCCCAAGGCCAGGCTGGATGGGGCTGGGGGCAGCCTGGGCTGGTGGGGGGGTCGTGCCCATGGCAGGGGTGGGACAGGGTGGGCTTCAAGGTCCCTTCCAACCCAAACCTCTCCATGGTGCTGTGAATTATCACACCCCATCCCTCAGGGTGTCATTTGTCCCTCAAAGCCTTCGAGCTTGGGACTTTCCCCCAGCCCTGATCTTCCCTCTGGATGCACCAAGGCCAGCCCAGGAACAGGCTGGGGGCACCCAGCAAGCTTGTGGGGGGGGTGCACCCATTCTGGGGAGCTCCAGCCTCCCAGGAGGATGCAGCACAGCAGGGAAGGAGAGCCGAGGATGCAGGTGGGGAGACGGCTGCTTTGGAGGTTTGGAGCTGCCCAGCATCACAGCACCGCACAGGTGAGGTGGCTGCAGCTGGCCAGAACAGCAGGGAAGCCCCCAGCAGCACCCCATGATGCTGCAGCCCACTGCAGGGATCCCAGCCCCAGCCAGACCCTCTCTGGAGCCACACTCACTTGTTGGCAACCTGCACGGCGTCGTAGGCGTGCTTCAAGTCATCGTCCGCTGCCTTCTCTGGGCTCCTGCCCAGCCCCAGCATCCCGGCGATGTTCTGCCAGGAGAGCAGGGCAGGGTGAGAGCAGCCCCGACAGCCCCACCCGGCCCCATACCCGTGGGGCAGGAACTCACCCTTCGCTTTAGGAAGTCCAGGGGTTTCTTCTCCTCGTGCTCGGCGGAGGCTTTGCTCCTCCGCAGCTCCTCGCGGGTGCGGGCCAGCTCCTCGGTGACGGCATTGAGCTGCCCCAGCAGGAGGAGGTACGCCTGCTCCAAGGGGTCCTGCCCTGCGCCGCCGTTGGGCAGCGGCTCCCCCGCGGGCTGGGGAGCCTCGGGCACCGGCTGCCAGCGCTCCTCTGGCCCCTGGGTGCAAGGAGGGGGCTTGGTGCAGGAGCCAGGGGCTGAAATCCCTGCGAGCACCCCCCCAGGTGGGCGCACAGCTGGCCCCACAGGCTCCCACGGACAGGCCACTTGTCACCCCCACCCTGCCAGCCCCACTGCTGTCCCCACTACCTCAGCCTGCTGGTCGGAGCCATCCCGTGATGGGGCAGTGGACATGGAGGACAGGTAGCTGCTCTCGGAGCCCAGGAAGCTCTCGGACGAAGGGGAGCGTCTGAAGGTGCTTTGCTAAGGGGGAGGAGGGCAGGGTTGGTGCCCCGCTCCCCAGACACCCACCGGCTGGCACACACCGCTTGTCCCCTCCCCAGGATGGGGCACAAGGACAGGGCAGCTCAGCCCTCCGGCCCCACAGCTTAAAGGAAAGTGGCTTTGGACCCCCCCCCCCCCTTTAAAGGACGGTTGATTTTGAGTCCCCCAGGCTGCCTTAGCTGGTGGAGCCCCCAGCACACAAACTCAGGTGCCCGCTTCCCATAGCCCAGGGGAGCCCCTAGGGGGGCCGAGCCCCCCCGCCCCTCACCCTGTGGAAGGCCACCTCGTCCCGCAGATTCTCGTAGCCCTGCTCCAGGCGGGCGTACTCCTTCACCAGGCTCTGGTAGCGCGCCCGCTCCTCCTCCAGCTCCTGCTGCAGCCCCCGGCTCTCCCGCGCCGCGCGCTGGTGCTGCTCTGCAGGGGACGGGGGACACACGGGGCTGGGGACGGGATGCAGCCCCTGCAATGGGGGGCACGCTGGGCCTGCAGGTCCAGCCTCGTGCAGGATGGGGCAGGGGAACCCTTCTACCTTCCAGATCCTGCGACTGCTCCAAGGTGCGCTGGATCAGGGCATCTCTTTCCTCCCCCAGGTGCAGTTTCATGGCCTCCACCTCTGCCAGGCGCTGGGGGAGAAGCAGAGGGGTCGGTACAGCCCAGGCACCCCTCTGTGGGCACTCAGCACCAGGCTCAGGGCCCTGGAAAGCCCCCGTAGAGCAAGAGCAGCCCCAGCTATCCCCACGACAGACCTGCCGGAGCTCCTCGACCTCCTGGGCCAGGTGGCTCTTGGCGCTGTGCCTCTCCAGCTCGGCCAGCCGCTCCTGCAGCTGCTGGACCTGGGCATCGCGGGCTGCGTCCTCCCGCAGCCCCTGCATCTCTGCCCGCAGGCGCTGCACCTCCTCAGCGTGGGCAGTGTTCAGTGCCGAGAGCTGCTCTGCCAGCCGCTGCTTCTCCTGGGCCTGGGGTCAGAGCAGGTTATGGGGTGCTGGGGGCATCCCCTTGGGTCCCCTTCTCCCCATCAATGGGAGCCCCGAGCCTTGGTTACCCCCCACCACGCAGAGCTCTCCATCAGGCACCATCCCAGATGGAGCCACGCGTTGTGAGCTTTGCCATGCCTCCACATCCCGCTCCCCACCTCCTGGCTGCTTCCATCCCCAGGGACAGGGCAGCACTGCAGGGGCCCTCCCTCACACTCTGCAGCCACCCCTGGAGCTGGAGCGGTGGCAGCCGGAGACGAGACGCTTGCCCAGATGGCGGCAGCTGATGTGGCCGGTGGGAGAACGCGCTGTGCCGGAGCCGTTCCAGCACACGCTGCCGTGCTGTGAGGCTGTGCCCACCCAAGCACCCAGGAGGGCACCAGCACATCCCCAGGGTGCATCAGAAGCCCAGCACTGACCCCTAGATGCAGCACTCCTGCCTGGAGACATGCGCCCTGCAGGGCCAGCTCCATGGCCAGGATGGGGCAGACCAGGGCTGTGGTTTTGTTTATACAGGGACTGGTTGGCAAAGACAGGTCCCGAAGCAGGCTGCAGCACCCACCTGCTCATCCAGCCTGCACTGCAGCTGCATCACCTTGATCTCCATGCCCTTGTGCAGCTGCTTGTAGTGCTCGACCGAGCGTGCCTCCGCCCGCAGGCGTCGCAGCTCCCGGCGTGCCCGCGCCCGGCGGTAGCAGCACTGCAGGTAGAGCACGGCCCCGCGCAGCCGGGCGTAGCGGCTCCGGGCCAGCCAGCCCCTGACGGCTGCCTGGATCACCACGGCTTTCTGGTGCCGCACCATCTGCAAGGGAGAGACGGAGCAGTGGCACCGCCAGCAGGCACAGGGACGATGGCAGTCCTGTGCACCTGGGGACAGTGGGGTTGGTGCCACGCTGACCCCAAGCAGCATGGCGAGAGCAGCCAGTTTGTCACCAAGATGTCAGGAAGGTGACAGCATCACCGAGAGCATGCTGCTCCCCCAGTTGCATGGGGCAGGGGCTCCCTACCGCAGGACAGGGCCACCCAGCACCCTGCCAGGCTCCTACCTGCTGGTACAGACGCCGGGCGAACATGCCCCGGGCAAAGGCTTGGATGGTGACAGCAGCCCGGCGTGTGCGCAGGTAGGAGCGCCGGGCCAGCACCATCCTCACCGTCTTCTGCAGCACCACAGCAGCTCTGCTCCTCCGCAGCATCGCGGCGAGCCTGCGGGGAGGCGAGGAGTTGGGTGCAGGGCAGCAGAGCCCCCAGCCCACCCCAGAGCTGGGTCTCTGCTCACTGCATCTCCCTCAGAGCCCCCGGCCCCGCTCACCTGCGGGCCAGCAGGCCCCGGGCATGGCGCTGCAGGCAGAGCACCGCGGCACGCACCCGCCCGAAGCGCCGCCGCGCCAGCCAGCCCCGCAGGTGCCGCTGCAGCAGGGTGCAGGCTGCCCGCAGCCGCCGGTACCGCAGCTCCTCCAGGTAGGCCACCTGGCCGGCCCGGAAAAACACCTTGCTCTTCCCACACTGGTACTTGCTGGGGTCCTGGGGGCACAAGGGGGGAGTCAGAACCAGGGAGGAGGCACGCCCTGGCCACGTTCCTCCAAAGCAGTACTCTGTATGCTCCCAGCCTTCCTTGCTCAGCTTCCCCAGTGGCTGGGGTAATCCCAATTCCTCCCCATCAATATCACACCCATTTCTGCACCCCACTGGGCGCGCACACACACACTGAAAGAAAGATGGGAAAAAGCATCTGCGAGGGATGCTCAGGTACCACAGCTGCACCCCCTGAGCAGAGCCCTTACCTGGAGCAGCCTCCCCAGGGCAAGGCTGCAGCTCTGCTTCACATCAGCACCCACCAGCTCCTCTCTGCTCACCAGAGCCCTGTACCTGTCGAAGAACTCCTGGTATGTCCACCTGTGGGGAACAGAGGGGATCAGGGGGGTGCTCCGGCCAGGGGGAGCCCTGGGGTGCCGGGGAAGCAGGGGGTACCTGGAGGGGTAGCCCGCGGCACTGATCCGGATGGTCTCCAGGACCCCACAGGCTCGCAGCTGCTCCACCACTCGCCTGGAGTCAAACCTGGGGCCAAAAAGAAAAAAAAACTGATCCCATGCAGCTCATCCAGGCGTGCACCAAGGCACGCAGGGCAGGAGGGACATGGCTCAGAGGGGGGGAGCAGAGCCCCGCAGCGTCCCTATGGCACTCACACGAAGGGCAGCTTCCCGTCGTTGGGTTTGATGCAGCGGATGTAGTGCGGCGTGGTGCTGCCCAGCATCTCCATCAGCCGGTTCAGGGAGGCTCTGAACTGCGGAGCACAACGGGAAGGTGGTCAAGGCCGGCAGGCAGGGCGCATGGGGGTGTCCCCCAGGACAGAGCAGGGCTCAGGGCTCCCCCATCCTGTACCTGGCTGGAGATGGACTTCTTGCTCCTCTGGCTGCTGGGCAGCGACCTGCGGCTGGGGCGCCCGGGCAGCCAGGGGCCGCTGGACCTGCGGGACTGCAGGGACACAGCCCCATCCCCATCCTCCAGGAAGAGCTCGGCGAGCAGGGCAGACTGCGTGGAGCAGAGCCGTGAGCAGGGTGGGCCTGCAGCAAGCAGCACCCCACACCGCCCCAGAGCCAGCACCAGCAGGACACGTGGCCCCAGAGGCCAGCCCCGTGGAGGATCCCGATACTGCCACAGCCCCGACATGCCCCAGGTGTGCAGGGACCAGCTCTGCCCCCTGCTTGCCCCCTAAGGGAACCCAAGGAGAAGTCGTGAGCACCCTCCCAGGTGAACAAGAGCCCTCCCCCCAGGTGTCCCTTACCTTCTACCAGGGCCACACGGTGCGGAGGGGAGGAGAAGACAGCGTTACCGACGTGGGAGCAGCAGCACACCCCAGCCCGAGGGCAGGAGAATGAAATGGGGGCACCCACATCACAGGGCACCCTGACCACGGGTCACCACCCCCAACAAACACAGGGCTCACCCTGCATGGCTTCCCCCTCCTGCAACACCCACCCCTCCCAGCACCCACAGGACTGGCTCTCACCTTGCTGGCTCGCAGCAGCCCCACCAGCTCCTCAGGGATGGTGTCCCTGTTCTTCTCCACAAACCCACTGCACTGGTATTCCACCTGGCAGGGGACAACGCCA
Source organism: Anser brachyrhynchus (assembly GCF_964034855.1). Classification (NCBI taxonomy): domain Eukaryota; kingdom Metazoa; phylum Chordata; class Aves; order Anseriformes; family Anatidae; genus Anser; species Anser brachyrhynchus. The sequence goes on from NC_137716.1 coordinate 6,817,731, forward strand.
GCACCAGCGTTAGGGGCTTCCCAGCCTGGATTGGGGCAGGGCTCTTGGAAAGGACCCTTGCAGGAGCCAGGGCTGGCTGTGGCCACACCGCTGATGGCACCACCACAGCACCACAGGACCTCCTAATTTCTCTAATTCCTGCCCTTGGAGCTGCAGCCCAGCACAGAGAGGGCAGAGGCTGCAGGAGATGCCACCGGCCAGGAGATGCCCCCAGCAGCTCCCGAGGGTCAGGCTGGGTGCTGCCAAGCCCCCCACCCAGCGAGGTACCACCACCACCGCAGCTCTCCTACCTTGCCAGCGAAGTGGCAGACAATGAAGGCATCCATGGGCCTCTTGGGCTTCTGGAAGTGGGAGCTGCCGAGGTGGGTCTGGTAGAGCTTCTGCGCCCAGCTCCCGTCACTGCCTTGGGGCATCTGAAAGGCAGAGGGGTTGGAGGGGTGGCCGAGGGCTCGGGACAGCCACAGTGACCTGCTCCAGCGCCTCACGCCCACCTTGCACTCCTCATTCAGCAGGTCCAGGATGCCGAGTCGGCCCTCAATGAGATCAATGCATGGCTGGTTGTCGCAGAAGTCAACGAAGACCCAAGGGATCTCCTCAGTCACGTACTCCTCCTGCTCCAGCTTGAAGACATGCTGGAGGGAGGGATGGAGAGCAGGATGAGATGGGGCAGAGGTGGCCGGTCACCAGGCTAGCTGCAGGCAGCACCTGGGTTTCCGCAGGGCACCAAAGCGGCCCCTCTCCTGGGCAGGGGCACTTCTGGGGCTGTGCCCAGCTCCAGCAGCCTCCCAGAGCCCCAGGCCCAGAGGACCAGCCACGTCCCAGGGCAGAAAGCCAGAGGCACCAGCACAGCAGGGTGCTGGAGGGGACATCTGGGTGACACCCACCAGGTTGAAAAGCTGCTGCAGCTTCTCGTTGGCATAGTTGATGCAGAACTGCTCAAAGCTGTTGAACTCAAACATCTCAAACCTGCAGACAGAGACCCGGCTGAGCAGGGCAGAACCACCCCGGCCAGCCAGGAGCTGCACGTGGCCACGGACCCAACCTCACCGCAGGGACAGGCACTGCCCCACGACCCAGCTGCTGGCCACAGACCCACGGCAGGAGCAGGACCACGCTCTTCCACACGACGTGGCAGAGGAGAGCCGTCCTTACCCGTAGATGTCCAGGATGCCGATGGAGGTGTGGTGGCCCTCCGGTGACCGCAGGGCACGGTTGACCCTGCTCACCATCCACTTGAAGACCTGCCCGTACATGTGCTTGGCCAGGGCGTCCCGGGAGTCCAGTGCCTGCTGCCTGGAGAGCGGCTTCAGGTAGGTCTCGCCGGCGGTCACCAGCTTGCGATGGCAGAGCCAACGTGTGACCTGGGCCTCCTCGATGCCCAGCAGCGTGCAGAACTGCCCCAGGGCCTCATCAGCGGACTGCAGAGGGACAGAAGTGTCACCAGCACCACCGGGATGCGGGTCCCGATGTGGCCAGGCACAGCGAGCTCTCGCCCACCTCCACGAAGCACCCGTCCCCGTGGCGGTCCCTCCCTCTGATTGCGATGTCGCCCAGATGCAGGATGGCAGCAAGGACGGAGAAGAGCTCCAGCTGGTCGGCCTCGGGGACACCTGCAGGCACAGCGGGGGCATGAGGGGCTGCCCCCAGTGCTGGGGGGATCCCCATATCCCACAGGCTGGGGATATGGGAACAGCCAGCAGATATCTGGGCTCCCCAGCACCGGGGTGTCCATCCCCGGTGCTCCCACCAGCAATGGGGTGAGGGTAGTGGGATGATGGGGACCAGCCCTGCCCACCCCCACGGTCTCCCCAACCCGTGCCCCACCAGGACAGTACCCAGGAGGGAGAAGGCGTGCCGTGTGCTGTCCAGGTCGGCTGCATCATCGGTGCCAGCAGTGCACCGACCCTGGCAGGTGTAGTGGAAGGTCTCTGCCCCACCTGTGGGCAAGATGTGCGGGTGGTGAAACCAGCATGGCCCCACCAGGCCCCCAGCCCCCCTCATCCTGCGGTGCAGAGCGCACACAGCACCCAGCTGGCGGCCCAATCCTGCCCGTTTTGGGGAAAGGCAGGAACACCAGCACTGCCCGCGCCATGCCACGGGGCTGGGGTACTCACGGAGACCCAGGCCCTGCAGCTCAGACAGGGCAGCCGAGGCGCAGAGCTGGTAGAAGATGTGGTAGTTCCTCTCTGCTCTTGCCTGTGGGAAGAGCGGCCACGTCACCTCGGGGCCCCAAAAAGGGCGGTGCTGAGGCCCCAGACTGGGGACAAGGGACACTTTGCTCTCCCAGCTCGACCCAGGAGGAGCAAGGCAGCCCCTGCACAGCCCCGTCCCCATGCCGCCCTGAGACCCACCTGGAAGGTGACGCGGGACTTCTCCAGCAGGTAGGTTTTGATGGTGGCCCCAGTGACACGGGCTTGGCTGAAGCCAATCTCGATGTACTTCCCAAAGCGGCTGCTGTTGTCATTTCTGGTCGTCTTCGCATTCCCGAAGGCCTGGCAGGAGGCGTTAGGTGGCCTCAGACCTCCAGGTGCTCTGGAGATGTTCAGTCCCCTCCACCCACCCATGTTACCGGGGGGAACATCAGGGATGCAAGGCCACGAGGAGCACAGGGAGGGCCTGGGACAGGCAGGGACCCACCTCCATGACGGGGCTGGAGGCCAGCACCTTCTCCTCCATGCTGGAGTCCCCCAGGCAGCCCCCGACGGCAGTGAAGTACCTCATGGCGTACTTGGCTGACGCCGTCTTCCCTGCGCCCGACTCGCCGCTGATGATGAGGGACTGATTCTTCCCGAACCTGTGGGAGGGGGACACGAGCCGGTGCCCCAGGGGGAAGGTTCTCCACGGGCCGTATGGGGGCTTCAGCCCTGCCCCGCCACAACCCGGGGGGCTGCTCCAGCAGCAGGACCCCCCCATGTTGATGCTCTCACCTCACCATCTGCTTGTACGCCTCCTCTGCCAGTGCAAAGACGTGGGGGTCCATGTCCCCCATCTCCCGGCCACTGTAGGCATAGATCACCTCCTCCTCGTAGATGGGCAGCTGCTTGTAGGGGTTGATGGCAACCAGGATGATACCTGGAGGAAGGGGGCGTGCACAGGGGAGGGGCATGAGGGCACTCATCCCAGGGTGCGGGGGGACACGGGGTGCAGGGGGCTCACCGCAGTAGGTGTAGATGGCGTTGGCCTCCAGGAAGCGCACGCGGAGCGAGTGCAGCACGGCCGGCTCGTGCAGGTAGCTCAGGGCCACCAGGTCATCCTTGCCCGAGAGGCACTCGGGGTTGCAGAGAGGCGGCAGCTGGGACTCGATGGGGTAAGCCAGCATCTGCGGGGATGGGGCAGGATGAGTGCTGAGCAGGGGCAGGTGGCCCCACAGTGGCAGCACAGGCAGGGGATGTGGCCACAGCACGCAGTACTCAGACAGCAGACGAGCTGCTGGGCACATCCCCGGCCTCTCTGCTCCCCAGTGAGGAACCCAGGCTGGTTTGGGCGCACAGCGTGAGCCCCAGCACCCAGCTCAGGATGCCTGGCCATGCAGTGAGCAAAGGGACCCGCGGGGCCACGAGGCCCCAGCCTCACCGAGCCATCCTCCAGGCAGAGGTGCAGAACGGCATCTCCTTCCTCATAGTCTCTGGTTATTTCTGCCGCCCTCCAGACCTGGACGCAGTCAGGGATCCAGACCCGGGCACCCTGTGGGGACACAGAAGGGACAAGGTCCCAGCAGATGGCCTCAGACATGGGACAGGAGACGCAGACAGCCCTGAGCTGGGCATCGCAGCCCCCTGGGGCTCTCGGAGGCAGCAGCCTGGTGCTCAGCATCACCGCCAGGCGCCCCATGGACCTGCTGCTCCTGCCGGCAGGGATCCTGCCCAGGTGTGCAAGAGGGCACTGGGGCTACAGCCACAGGATCACCGAAGATCAGAGCCCGACACCAGAAAGCTTCTGCAAGAAGGGGCTCAAAACCGCCTGCGGCACCCCAGAAACAGAGCCGGGGAGATACCCCAGCCCCAATTTCCTTGTTCTGACCCAGCCCCGTGGCTCTCCCTCCCCAGCAGGCAGCACCCCCTGCCCTTGCGCTGTGGGGCTGGTCCTGCCCCACCGCAGGATGCTCAGAGATGGGGAACCCGCAGCTCCCGGAGCCCACTGCAGCAGCTCTGCCAGCCTGCAGGGAACGAGGGCTGCTCCAGGGGGCCGGTGCCCCGCTGCTCCATGCAGGCAGGCACGAGGCCATATTGCGAGCTTAAAGAGGGAGAAAAAAGCTCCTCTAATGGCTGCAGCGCTGCTGCCGGGCTCAGGGAGCACCTCACGGCTTCCATGCACCACCTCGGAGCCCTCAGCTGCTCTAACACCCTGCTCCCACCGCAGCCCCTCGCCAGGGCTGGCAAAGCCATCGTGCTGCTGCTGAATTTGCAAACGCAGGGGGCTCGGCAGGCAGCGAGCCCCCCAGGTCTGGGAGCAGCCGTGTTACTGCCCTGCTAGAGCCCAGCAAACGCGAGGCAAGCAGGCTGGGGAGAGGACGCAAGGGAGGCTGCGCTTTGGGTGCCCCCCTCCTAGGGACCAGCAGCAGTCCCAGAGGTGCTGGGGGGGCCCAGCATTGGCAGCCCTTTCCCCCCACCCTGTGCCACCCCCAGCAGCACCAAGCCTCACCTGCCCGTAGGGCTGCCCTGCTGCCATGGTCCCCCCACTTCTGCCACACTGCTGCCCCCCTCGCCTGTGGCCCCTTTATAGCCGCTAATTGCTGCTAATTGGGTGGGGGGTCCCCGCCCACTAATTGCTGCTAATTGGGTGTGGGGGTCCCGCCCTGCTCTGCCTCCTGGTCAGCCCCACACACCCTCACCAGCTGGGGGAGATGATGGGGGGCTGTGGCTAGCTTCTCCCCACCCCACAGCTGCAGCACCCCAAGACACCTCCACCTCCCATTTGGGGCACCCCAACTCCCTCCTGGGACACCCCAACTCCCCCCAAGAAGCCCCATCTGGGACAACCCCACCCAGGACCCCTTGAAACACTCCCCTACCTGGGACCATCGAGGGCACCCCCAAGCCTCTCCTATCTAAGACACCCCAAAAGTGCCCTCATGCAGGGCAACTTGGGCCACCCGCAACCCTGCCCCCACCCAGGGCACCCCAAGCACCCACGGGTGGGTGAGCCACCCCCGGCTGAGTTAAGCTCGGTCCACAATGGGATTTTTTTCTCAGCGCACCTCCAGCCTTTTTCACTGACTCGTGCCAAGGGAGGGACCCATGGGCGCATGGGGGGGGGACCCAGTTTGGGACCCTCGTCCTGGGCCTCCCTTCCACGTGCAGTCCCTGTGGGGCACTGGCTTCCTCGCCCCAGGTCCCTGGGTTTGGGCGGTGCTGGTGGGTGCCTGGGGGTGCTGCTGCCCATGGGTGTCCACAGCCCTTGGGTGTAGGTCCCCATGGGTGACACAGCCTGTGGGTCCCCATGGCCCGTGGGTGCCATTTTCTGTGGGTCCTCCTGCCCCATGGGTGCCACTAGTCATGGATCCCACGTGCCCACGGTGGCCCTGGATGCCGCGAGGAGGTGGCTGATGACCCTGTGCCGAGGGGCTCCGGGTTGGCGACCAAGACGAGGCCATGGGGTTGGCCTGGCTGCTGGGGACAGGGGGACGAGGGGCTGCCCAAGCAGGGCGAGAGGTGGGGGACAAGGCGGGGGCGCTGGCCAGGATGGGGACAATTCACCCTGTGGCGACATCCCCTTCGGACCCCGCTCCTGCCCCAGGCACCCGCCCATGCCCGGCTGCTGCGCTCTGAAGCAATCCCACGGGGCGCTCCGCTGGGCGAGTGGGAGGGCGGGAGCCTTGTCCCCCTGTAGGAGAGTGCAACTGGGATGTTTTGGGATGTGTGCAACTGATGCGAAAATGAATCCCCGCTCACCCGAGGGCCGTCGGCGCCACGCGGCTCGTTAACAAGTCCCGTAGGGGGGCTCGGCCCAGGCTCCAAACGCCAGGGAGGCAGCAGGTGCTGGGCAACATCTAGTTGGTTATTTCTCCCCAAACTGGTCCCAAAACCCAGACAAACCACCCCAGGGAACACCGAGGGGGGACACAGACAGACAGACAGACGGGAGCGGCGTGGGACGGCCATGCCCAAGCATCCCGATGCCGAGATGCCGCAGGCAGCGATGCAGTGGAGGCAGCACATGGGTTCGTATATAGTAAAAAGTCTTTATTAAGAAGGCTTTGAAGTCAAAAAATAAAACTCTTGATACAATTTTCATAACCGTCAAGTCAGCTCAGCAAATATATAATCAGTACTTTAGCCATGTAAGGTTAAAGGTCCGTTATTTTCTTTTTAAAATAAAATATATTTTAGTTTTTAAAATTTATTCAATAAAGTACATATTTTCCTATAAATTCCCTACATATACATAAAGAGGTAAAAAATAAAAAAATAAAACTAAAAAAAAAAAACAAAAACGACTGTGAAATAAAAAGGAGATAGAAATCTGTCAGGTTTTTGCGACGTGACGTGTCCACCGTGCCCCCTCCAGCCCCCGCCCGGCCCCGACCCCTGGCCTCTCGTAATGCGCGTTTTGGGCAGTTTTCACATTGGCAAAATAGAAGATAAGACCTGCGTTACAAAAAAAATATATATATATTTATAGAACCGTCAAGAATCATCCAAAAAAATAACTACATACAAAAAGAACGACAACAAAAAAATTATAATAATAATAGAATGCTTTTAAAAAAATAAAAGACAACCCTTGCGTGTCCTAAAATAAAAAGTGCAACCGGACCTTTTCTTTCTGTTTATTTAACTTTGCAAACTGAATACTGTTATTTGGAAAGGACTGTTGAAGAACAGCTGGGCTTTCTCTTCCCAGCCGCCACAGCCGGGTTAAGAGTTAAAGCTATTCTGTAAACATTTGATTTTGCTCCTCTCTGCGGTTTTGCGCCCCTCTTCCTCGTCGTCTTCGTCCGCCCCTTCCTCCCCACCCCTCCCGACCCCTTTTTTTTCCGTCCGCCCCTCCCTCCCCACGATCCTGCCCTCCGGCTTCCATCCAGCGAGAGAAATAGCATCTCTGCCCCCCCCCCCCGCACCCCCAGTCTGATCCGTTAAATAAAAAGGTTGATTCCAACAGTTTAAAGTCCTTAAAAAGCTGTGTTGGAGGGGTGGGGGGGGGGGCTGGCCGCCCCGGCCGGCCGGCCCCGGCTAGGAGAAGATGTGGATGGCTTGGGTGGCCGGCGTGTGGCACGCGGGGCACTCGGGCTCGGCTTTGCCGCAGATGCGCATGGCGCACTCCATGCAGAAGAGGTTGTGGCCGCAGGGCACCAGGGCGGCGATCACCTCGCTCTCGAAGCACACCATGCACTCGCGGGAGCTCTTGCGGTGCCCGTCGGAGCTGCTCGAGTCGGTGGGCGAGCCCGAGGCGGCCGAGATGCTGCCGGGCAGGGAGGAGGAGGAGGAGTAGCCCGTGCTGGTGGAGAAGGAGGAGAGCGAGCCTTGGGTGGGCAGCCAGGACAAGGTGCTGACGGGGTCGCTCTGGATGCGGCGGGCCAAGGGGTGCTCCAGCGCCCCGCCGGCGCTCTCGGGCAGGGTGGGCGAGTGGCGCGGCGTGGCCGCCCCGCTGCTGCGTCTCTGCGAGCCGCCGACGGAGGAGGAGCAGCCGCTGAAGGCCTGCAGCGGGTTGCCGGCGCGCTCGAAGGGCGACCAGATGGTGGTGGGCGTCGTGAGGTCCAGGGCCAAGAAGTCGAAGCCGAAGTCGCACTCCTCCGAGCCCAGCGAGGCCGGCGGCTCGCTGAAGGCGAAGCCGCTGCTGGTGCTGTAGGGGCTGGTGGGGCTGGCGTCCGCCACCCGCCCGCTGTAGAAGGACTCGGTGGAGGCGCTGCCCAGGGAGCTGAGGCTGTCGTTGCGCAGGGCGGCGGCGGGGCGCCGGGCAGGGTGCGGGGCCTTGGCCCACAAGCCGGCCGTGCCGCCCTGCAGGTCGAGGCAGACGTCGGTGCCGTTGGTGTGGAAGTCGTTGTCGGCGTTGACGTCGATGAAGGAGCCTGTCCGCATGGTGATGTGCGCCTCGATCTCCTCCCGGGCCCGGTCCACATTCTCGGGCATGCCCGTCACCTCGAAGACGGGCTCCTTGTCCCGGCTGGGCGTCACGATGTAGGTGTGCGTCTGCTGCTGGATGCGCTTGATGGTGGCTCCCTTGGGGCCCACCACCAGCCCCACCACGCGGTACGGGACCCTCACCTGGATGGTGGTCTGTCCCGGCAGGTTGGGGGGCCCCTGCATCGCGCCCGTCAGCCCGTTCACTTTGTTGCGCGTCGCCCGGATCATGGAGAAGTGCTCGGCGGCCGAGAGGATCTCCCTCTTGGCCATCTCCACATCCTCCTTCCTCCCGGTCACGATGAAAACGGGCTCCTCGCCCCTGACCGGCGTCTTGATGTACGTGTTGGTCTTGGCGCGCAGGGCTTTGATTTTGCAGCCTGCAGAGCGAGAACAGAAAAGAAACACCACGTCAAAGGCGAGACCTCGCAGGGACCCCTGCTCACCGCCTGGGGGGGGAGATGCAGACCCAGCAGGTCCCAGCAGGTCCCCCAGCTCTGCAGCAGCAGCACAGACGCCCCTGGAGAGGGCTCTTGCTGGTTTGCCCGCACCTCGCACCAGCTGCCAACACTGGGAAACAGCCCCGGCCATGCCCAAAGGCAGCAGGGATGGATGTGGAGGGATGGGGGAGCCAAGCACCATCACCCCCTCCTCGCCTCCTCCCTAATTCCTCCCTGGAGGGACACAGGGGACACCAACGCAGGGACACTACAGCAGGGACAGGCTGCCAGCGCTCCCGTTTCTGGAAAGACCTGCTCGCCCCGCACCAGGAGCGTGATTCAGCAGGCAGAGCCCGTGCAGGGACACAGGAGCCCGGGGTTTGCTGCCTCGCGCAGCCCGGCTGAGCCCCTGCCCCTCTGCGTGTGCCCAGCTGCAGCTGCGAGTCCCCGCAGCGCCCTCCCAGCCCCGCTGCTCGCCCCGGCTCTGCCCGCGCTTCACCAAGCGCACGCGATCCCGGTGCCCGCTGCACATCGCGCCCGAAGCAAAGCTGGGAACCCACGGGGACGGAGGCTGCGGGGACGGAGCCCGAAGCCCATCCCTGCCCTCCGCCAACTCCGCTGCTGCAGACCCCTGCTGCTAACCCATGAAATAGCTGCACGGCACCAGGGAGGGCTCGGCCGCTCGCGGACACAGACAAGGCGGCTGCGAGCACCCGGCTGGCTCAGGGCATCGCTCCTCCTCCTGCCCCGGTGGGAGGGCAGGGCTGCTCTGCCAGCAGCGAGGCTGGAAAAAGCAGAGCCCCGGGAGGCTGCCGCGACGCAGCCGGGGCCAGGGCTGGAGCAGGACGCCCGGGCAGCCCTGTCCCACGCAGGGACACCGACCCACGCTCGGCTCCCTTTCGGCACTGCCGCCAGCGAGCAGAGCCCTAGCAGGGCTGCGCTGTTCTTGGAGACCAGCGTGCTCACCAGGGCATCCAGTGTCACGAACAACTGAAAGTTAAAAAGCTGTCAAAATAAGCGAGCGGCGGCTGTTCCGCGTGTCGCACCCCGCTCTGTGGCTGCGCTGAGCCCTCCGATAGCCACGTCCAGGGGGAACCGACGGGGTACGAAGCCGGCCTGTCCGGACACCACCTCCAAAAAACTGCGGCTCGTGCCGGCAGCTTGCGGCAGCCCGGCTCTGGGGCAGAGAGAGAAGCAGCCAGGCACAACCGGGGACACAGGAAAGCCACCAGCTACAGAGGGCTGGGACTTTACACGGGCCACACCAAGTGTCTTTGGAGGCCACCTCCAAGCACTTGTTGCAATCCACCACCTCGAGTCCCTCTCGCCATGCATCGCCCCGGGGATTTTTTGCCCACCCAGGCTCAGCCTTCGTGCAGCCGGGCTCGGCACAGGGCCGCCCGGTCCCACGCCGGCTCCCGGAGCTGGGGAAGCCGCTGAGCGGCTGCGGGAGCTCGCAGAGGAAGAATGTGGGTGGAGAAGGGTTTGTCTGGGCTTTTCCTAATTTAGGACAACAACTGGAAGGTGTATTTATGGCTGGGGGCAGCACAGGGGTGGGGAAAGCAATGGCCCAGTCACCAGGGCAGGGCAGAGCGAGCAACCATCAAAGACCCTTTTTTTTTTTTTTTTTTAAGCAAGCATGTGTCAGTCCTGGCGAGGCTGCCTGGAGCAGGGCGCCTGGCAGCCCCACTTTGCCCTCCCAGATTTATTCCAGCACCTGCTGCAAGCTCCCTCCCTGCTCCACATCTTGGCAGAACGAGGCCGGCACGGGCGGTGTCAGCAACACCAAGCACAGGGTTCGCTCTCCCCGGTTATGGAGAGGGGCACCGCAAGCCCAGGCGGTGCAGTGAAGGGGAGGAGAGGGATGCTCACACCCTGCTCTGGGGTACAGCGGGGAAATAAATCTGCGCTAAAACCACCTGGCACCATCTGGGGGGCTCGGGGCAGGGAGAGCTGCGCCAAGCCCGCGGGAGCCCACAGAGGCTCTCCCAAAACGCTGGAGGCAGCAGCAAGGCCCTGAGGGTGTCGCTTGCTGCGGGGACAGGTGCTCTGGTTGGGGGGATGCAGCATGTTCGGTGCCCTGAGACCCCACAAAGCTGCCAGCACCCTCCTTCCAGCACCCTCTGGGGACACGGTGGCACTGAAGTGACATCCACAGGGGCAGCAGGCACGATCTGCCCCGCTGAGAGCTGCAGGGGCGCTTTGCTGGTCCCCCCCGGATGCCACCCCTGCACCTGAGGGCTGAAACTGTTCTTCCGATCAGAGAAGTGATTTCAAGAGCCGGAGCTATCAGAAGCTGCCAGCAGTTCTGGGAGCTGCTCGGTGACAACGGCCCCTGGGGGCACACCGAGCGCGGCTCGCCCGGGGGTTTCTGAGCGTTCGAGCACCCGAGGCAGGGGCCGGGGAAGCCGCTCGCCCGCGGCCACGTCCGCGCCTGTGCAGGAACAGCGCTTGCACGGCTCCGCGCGAGGAGCCTGGCTGGTGTGACGAGCAGATGAGCGCTCACAGACGGGCGCCGCGGGGACGTGTCGGAGAAGCGCTCGCTGCTGGGACGGGCACCGGGAGAGCGGCACGGCCCCGAGCAGCTGCAGGGACCGGCTGGGGACTGGCTGCATCCGTCCCCGGTCCCAAAACTCCACCTAAAGCAGAGAAACGGGGCTGGCAGCTGCTGGCTGTGGGGCTGCCCGAGCAGCAGGTGGCAGCTGCGGTGCTCTGAAGGTCACGGCCACCACCGACGGATGGGCAGCTTCCCCGGGCTCAGATTTAGGAACACTTTTAAACCCACGCTGCACGGCGAGCCGCGGGTCTGCTAGTCCTGGGGACTGGAGAGGACACCCAGCCTTGCACCAGCACAGCCTCCAGCAAACCCTCTCCCTGGCGAGGTGGCCGAGCTGATCCTGCTCCTCCCCAGCGGGCTCTGGGAGGTGCCAAAGCGCTCGGGCCGAGCACCCCGCAGCCCGCCTGGGGGACCCCCAGCGAGCCCGGTGGACTCAGACCGCACACCACAAATGGTTTCACCCGCAACCTGCAACTGGGGGAATGCTCTGTACCAGTACGAGCTATTTTAGATCAGTCTCAACACGCCCCCACCCAAGCGCGCTGCGCAAGCCTCCATCCCAGATGGCCGCATCCATCTCCAGTCCGCGCAGCGCAACCCCGGCGGGTGGGGGCCGGGCTCGGCGCCGTGCGGGCCGGGGGCTGCGGGGAGGTCCGGGCGTCCTGCGGCGTCGCCAGCCCTCGCCCCAGACCCAGCACCAAGCCCCAGCCACGTGGAAGCGGTCGGCGTTCCCAGGGTTTAGCTTGTTGGGGTGGCCGACGCGCAGCAGTAATTATGAGGGAGGAGGAAAACAAGGTGCCAGACTTTGCTACAAGTCTATAAATAAGGTGGCTTTAAAAGTGTGTTTCGGATCCAAAAAAAAAACCACAACCAACCAACAAAACAGGGGGGCAGACTCTGGGGAGCCGCAGCCCGCACAGATCCCTTCCCGACACAGCCACGCCAGCCCCAGGAGCTGCTCTGTCTCCAAGCTACGGCTCTTGGGGACAGCTCAGCGCCCCGTGGGCCCCATTTCACGACAACCCACGGCCCCGTGATGCTGCCGGCCAGCACCTTCACTCCGGGGGTCTCTGCCGTGCGCAGCCCCACCAGGTGACGGCCACAGGGCAAAGCCCCTTGCACCAGAGCCCAGCCCTGACGCTGCCTGCAAAGACGGCCCTGGCGGGACGCAAGCTGGATGCTCCTCTCCCACATGCTCCCAACCCGCAGTCTCCACACCCCTCTTCCTCCATCTACGAGCCGCCCTCTGCCAGCCCCACAAAGCTGCCCCACGGACGCGCCCGTCGCGCCTGCCCATGGGGCGGCCCCTCGCTAGCAGGTTCCGAGGAGAACCAGAACCCGGGGGATCATCGCCACGGTGGCACCCACAGAGGGGATTTTTCGCCCAGAGCACCCTCGCACGGCACCGCCAACGAGGCCCCGGCCCTCTGCCAGGAGCCCCACGCCGCTCGGGGCTGTGAGCATCGCAGGTGCCCACGAAACCCGCAGAGAGGTATGGGAGGCACCTCGCCATCCTCCACACTCATCATCCACTCCACATCATCTGGGCAGGAGACGAGAAAGCCACCACGGTGCACGGCACACGGCTGATCCGCTCGCTGGTCCCAAGCACAGCCCGGCCAAAGCCCGCTGGGACACAGCGCGGCCCCTCCACGTGAGGAGGACAACGCCAGCCGACACCCCGGCTGGTGACCGGGCCACATCTCCATTTGCACGAGGAGCTTTGCGCTTGTGGTGCCCCAACCCTGAGCTACGAAAACCCACGAGGCAACTGGGCTTCTCTAAAGGAGTCCCTGGCGGCGTTAACCAGCAGGACTGCTGCCTGCAGAGCCTCCAAGAAGACCTGGGCCTTCCTCTTCCCCAGCACTTCCTCGCCTCCGACCCTGCACCACGGAGCCGCCGGCCCGCTTCGGTCCGGGCGAGCAGCACCAGGACCAGACGTGGAGAAGAACACGTTGCTCCTCCGCCGCATCTCATCTCCCCTCTTGCTGAGCGCTTCTCTCCACCTCTCTGCAAACAGTAATTAATTCTCCCTCACAACACCTCTGCGGGAGGCGGGCACCTCACACCTTTGTTTCTTCTCCAGACTCCGGGGAAAGCGAGGCAGGGAGGCTGGGCTCTTCGCCACGAGACGGAGAGGAGGGAGCTGGTGCCAGAGCCAAGATCCAGAGGCAGAGCCTTCAGCGACCAGCCCAACCCGCGCTGCCAACCCCACGACTTTCTGGCTCTGCTCAGACCAGACGAGGCAGCAGGAGGTGGCCAGGCCAGCCGAAAGGACGTGGCACGGCGGGCGAGGACAGCGCGGCACGGGGCTCACCGGCAGGCCCAGCCAAACGCTGCAGGTTGGTTTGCAGATGCTGGGGCTGGCTCAAAAAACGAGGCCCGCGGTCTCTCCACGCGTTTTCCAAGCACCGAAACACCCACTGCGCTCCGGCAGGGAGGAGAGCGGCCGTATTTCATCCTTCCTGCATCTCCCCTTCGAGCATCCCGGCGTCTTCTATGAACAGCAACTTCCCAAAATCCCGCACAGAGCTGAGAAGTGTCCGCACGTCGCAGTGGGGCAGCGGAGCCAGGGAGCGAAGCCGTGTGGGGCAGAGCCGAGAGCAGAGCCCCGAGCCCTCGGGATGCTCCGGCAGCCCCCAGGACACACGCTGCTGGGCACGGACCCCCCCCAGCAACACCAGCACGGGGCCAGGGGCTCCAGCAGCCAGCCCGCCCCGTGCCCCAGCCTCCCCTTTCCCCGGCACGGCTTCGATCACCTTCACGTCACCGCCCTACTTCTGCTGGCTGGAAAGAGCAGAACGCGATCAATGCCCACAGCGCTTTTTGGAGACAGTCCCTCCCACGGCAAGAGTCATGAATGGGCTTGCACGCGAAGGCACGACCACGTAATCCTGCCCGGCCACGCTGCCTTTCGGGAGCCGTGTGGGCAGGGACGAGAAGGGCCTTGGATGCGGGCTCGCAGGCACCGCGCCGCCACCGGAGCCGGGCTGGACACGAGGGGCTGCAGCAGCAGCAGCCTCCGGCCCAGCCGACATAACACCGACGTGCTTTGCGCAGCAAAGCTTTGCTTCCTGAGCTGCTGCTCCCTTCGGGAAAGGTGTAACTTAGTAGGTCTGGAGGAGAGAAATCAAAGAAAAAGGAGAAATTGGAGAAATCCCGGCCAACGCCCTCTGTCATGCAGCAACCCACGGGACAGCCTCGTGCCGGCTGGACGGGGACAGCACTGCCCGCCTGCGGGACCTGCCTCCGGCCTGATAAGAGGCACGGGCAGAGGCGCTGCCGGGCCCTGGGGACAGGAGACGGGTCCCCAAAGCGCTCCGAGAGCCGCTCCGGCACGCGAGGTGCCATCAGGTGCACACACCCACCCCAGCTCGCAGAGAAGCTCCCGGACCCGCACCTCACCGCTCGCGATCGCAGCCCTCCTGCTCCGGCCATCGCCTGGCCAGGGACGAGGGGACCCCGCGGGCTCGGCCCCGCAGCCGAGCATCACACCAGAGCCACCAGTGATGCCCCAGTGCAACGCCTTTGGGACACACGTTTCTGACGAGCCCCGTGCTTGTCTCTTTTGTTGCGGCGGAGCTGAGGGGACGGGAGGCAGGGAGCAGAGCCCGGGTGACGGGGAGGTGACAAAGCCAGCCCCCAGAGCCTTTCAGCCACCAGGGATCCCGGTCCCTGCCCACGCGTGGCACCACAAGCGCCCGTTCCAGGCTCTCGGCCAGGCTGGGCGCTCAGGATGAAAGCAGGCACGGGAGAAATGGGGACATGGTTCGGTGGGATCCGACCCGAGCCCACAGCACGGCTCGCTGCTGGAACGACCGCAGACGCTGCAAAGCACCCCAGGCTCGGTGCCCCCGCAGGGGACACCCGCAGCACACTGCTGCACCCACAGGGGGACCTGGGGACCCGAGGGACACGGTGCCAGCGCTGACGCAGGAGGACGAGGCACAGGAGCCCCGCGGAGGAAGGGCTCTGCTCAGTTTAAAGCCCCCGGTGCTGCAGTGGCCTTGCACTTCCCTGACTTAGAGCAGCTGCCAGCAGCGCTGGAGGAAGCAGAGCGCAGCTGGAGCACCAAGACACCCCGGTGACACCCCTGTGCCCCCACGTGCTGCTGAACCAGCCCCTATATACCACAGCAGCCCTCTGCCAGCAAAAACCCGGGGTGCCAAACGCTGACCCCTCCTCACACCAAAACCCCAGCACAAAGGGGCTGCGGCGTCCTCGGGGAGCCAAAGGCACCCACGGAGCAAATCCCGTGGGGAAGGGCGCTGCAGGAGGGCTGGGGCACCCACGGCCCACCACTGGCACCGTGTCCCCCCCAAACCCCGCAGCAGCACCCCGCTCGCCCTACCTTGATGTAGCACGAGCATTTCTCATGGCCTCCTCCAGCAGCCCCACGGGGCTCCACGAGCACCCTAAACTCCGAGCGAGGTGTGCAGGGTACCCGGGCACACAGCGAGCTCCTCGGGGTGCAGGAGCCGCCCCGAGGCCGGGTGCTGCTGCAGTACGGGTGCTGCCGGAGGCTGCTCCACCTGGACGAAGTTGGGTTCGCCCAACCCACCCAAGAAGTCGCTTCCCGGCGGAGGCACAGACCTCACCGTGGGATCGCCGGCCACCGAGGGATCCCCGGGGGGGGGGCTGCGAGCCCCCCGCCACGCAGACCGAACCCACGCCCGCATCCCGAGCGGAGCGCGCTGCTCTCCCCGCGGCGGCGCAGCGCTCCTCTCCTCGAGCCGCCGGCGACGTCCCGGGCTCGGCGGTGCCGTTGGGCCGGGCTGGGCCTCCCCGGTCGGCCGGCGGGTGCCGGCGAGGGGTGCACGGAAAAGTTGGGCGGCCGGGGCCGGCCGGGAGCGCGGCTGGCGGGGAGGCAGCGCAGGCCAATGGGAAGCGCAGAGCATGATGTCACCACGCTCATCGCAGCGTGGCTCGGGCTAACAAAGAGAACAATGAGGCTGCCCAGCGCCCCGCTTCCCCGCCGATAAAATGCCCCCCGGGACCCCGGCACCGAGCCCCCCCCGGAGGGACGGGGCCGGGGCAGCGGGGCTGGGGGCAGCGGGAGCGGCGAGCGTCGCCAAAACGCCCCCAGGTCGGGGCGCGAGCGGCCCGAGGACCCAGCTCCACCTGGATCTCTGCGGGAGCAGCTCCCTTCCTTTTTATTTTATCTTTTACCCCCCTTTTCTCTCTCTTTTTTTATTTTTATTTTTTAATTTCCTTACCGGGGGGCTTTTTCCTTCAAGGTGCGACTCGGGGAAACGGCTATTCGGGATTTCCTCGAGACAAAGCACCCGCCTGGCACACACGCCCAGGGCTGAGGCGTGCCCGGGTGTCCTTTTGTGACAGATCCCAGCGAGCTGGGCTTCACCCCCCCCCCCCCAAAACTGCTCCAAATCAGGGGAGTTTCGCCTGTTTCCAATGAGCGGATCCATCCGATGGACGCCGTTTGGCATCGGGCTCTGAAACACCCAGCGGCAGCGCAGGGAGAAGGGGGGAGAGACGGGAGGGTGTGGTGGTGGGGGGGGGAGGTTTCTGGGCTAAAATAAAATTAAGGCTCTCGCCCGCACGCCGTGCCCGTCCCTAATTACCCCGCTGCCACCGACTTGCGAGAAGTCCAGCCATCCCGAGAACTTTCCCTACGCACCAGGCGTTTATTTTCCGCCCGTGCTGGCCTACGTGCTTTAATTCCTATTTACGAGCGGGGCCCTTTCTTTTATTTTTTTATCCCAACCGCCCTCCCCCCCCAAAAAAAAGTGCAGCTTGCTCGTAGAAGCCCCAAGGCGAGCGGGTGCCGCCAGGAAGAGTTTTTTTTTTTGGGGGGGTGGGGGGGGCAGGGATTTATTGCCGTCAAGTTTCCGCCTCCGCGCCGCTTAGAGGGAAAAGAGACAAAGCCCGAAAAGTGACCCAAATCGGAGGGGAGGGGGAAAATAAATTAATTAATTAAAAAAAAAAACCAACGGGAGCAGCGAGGAGCGGAGCAGCCCCGGGGTGGTGGGGGGGGGACGGGCGGGCGGCTCCGGGCATCCCCCGGGGCTGGTCCCCGAGGGTGGGAGCGGGGTCGGGGGGTCCCGGGGGTGCCGGGGGCCGTTACCTTGGCGTCCCACGATCTCGGCGACGTGCTCGGAGCTGGGCACGGGCACGCACTCGGTCATGTTCACGCTTTTCTTCCTGCCGCCCAGGATGCTCATCTGCTCGGGCAGCGGGAGGTGCGGGGCGAAGGGCCCGAAAACGCCGGGGTGGTGGTGGTGAGGAGGAGGAGGAGGAGGAAGAGGAGGAGGAGGAGGAGGAGGAGGAGGGGGGGGGGGAGGCGGTGCCGGTAAGCGGGGGGCTGCCCCCGGTCCCCCGGTGGCCTCCCAGAGCCTCGCCGGGCTCCGCTTCCTCCAGAGCCTCCCCCGCCGCCTCGTCCAGCCCCAGCAGCGACAGCTGCTCCAGGGCGAACCGCAGGGCGGCCGCTTCGTCCGGCGGCGGCGGCTGCTGCTGCTCCTCCCGCTCCGCCTCGGGCTCCGGTTCCTGCCCGGTGGGCGGCGGCGGTGGCGGCGGCGGCGGAGGGCTGAGCAGCGCCAGGCAGCGGGGCGGGCCGCGGGCAGCCTGCCCGCCGTCGGGCTGGTAGATGGAGCCGGGCATGGCGGCGGGAGGAGCGGCCGGGGCGGTGCCGGTGCCGGTGCCCGGGGCCCGGTGCCCGCCGCACGCCGCCGCCGCCGCTCTGCGCCCCCTCCCCCCCGGCCCCGCCCCGCCCCGCCCCGCCCCGACAATGGGCCGCGCCCCGCCGCGCGCCTGCGCGTGCAATGGAGGGGGCGGGGCCTAACGGAGCCACGCCCCCTTATCGCCCCGCCCCCTTGCTCCGTGTCCCCCCCCTCCGCGTGGCTCCGCCCCCTCTCCGTGGCCACGCCCACTCGCCGCGTGGCTCCGCCCCCCACCGGCTCCGGGAGCTGCGGGCGGCGGGGGCCGAGCCCCGGTGCCACGGCCCCGGCCCTGCAGGGACCCCCCCGGGGGCTGGAGGGCAGCCAGAGCCCGACCCAAGCTGGGGGGGGGCCGGAACATGATGTAAGAATGGGGGAGGGGGGCGGGGCTGGGGGCTGCCGGACCCCCAGGGCAGGGACCCGAGGCTCCGAGACCCCCAGGCTTTGGGGCTGCCTTCGGGACCCCAGGCTCCAGGACCCCCAAGCTTGGGGCTGTCTTCGGGACCCCCAGGGCAGGACCCCCAGGCTCTTCCCAGCCCCCTGGTCCCAGCCCTCCGCGCCCCCCGGAGCCCCCAGCAGTGACACCAGGGACGCAGGAGGTACGGCTCCGCACAGCCCTTTATTAGCAGAATAAATAAAGGGGCGCCTCGCCCCCAGGACAGCGGACACAGCAGCAAAATGTCGGCCACCGCCCGCCCGGCCACCCCAAACCCAGGCAGACAGCCCAGGTCAAGCCCAAGCTTTCACAAACTCGAGGGTCTGGGCTCACGGCCCTGCTGCTCTCCCAGCCGGACGCCCCCTGACACCCACACAGGTCCCTGAAGGGCTGGCCCCAGGCATAAAACACATCCTGCCCCCCCCCCAGGCTAACTCACAGCTTTCCTTCCCAGCCCCTTTCCTCCCTGCCGCCCGAGGGGTGCAGTGCGGGGGCTCCCCAGCTGTGCCCCCCCGGTTTTGGGAGCTCCCCTGGCCACCACCTCTGTAGGAGCTGCTCCGCAGCAGGCTTTGGTTAGAGAGAGAAATTTCCTTCTTCCCCGGTTACTTAACAAGAGCTTGTTAGAACCCCATTATTTTCCAACGGGTGTTGCTGCCCACCACGCTGCTCTCAATCGCTGTAGGGCTTCCCCCCACCGACCGGCTCCCTGCAAAACAACTCCCCCCACATCACTTTCTCCACCTGGGCCACGGCTTTATAGGGAATTTCCACAGACGGAGCTTTAAGAAACCCTTCCTGGCAGTGACGACACGCTAACTCACCCTAATATACCAATTATTAGGTCACCCGCTACCTCAAAAGCCCAGATTCCCTGCTCAGATTCCACAGGTCCAATCCTCAAGCTTCATTTTCTCCATTTTCACATCACTGTCTTCCCAAAGCGCTGTCTTTGGGACTAATTCAGCCAGTCAGCTTGGGGTTGTTTTTAATTGCGAGCACCACCACCCGCGTCCGGTCCAGAAACCCCCCCCTTCAGAACAGCCGCGCTCTGTTTGCGTTTCACAGAGCCCTGTAAACATTAACTCCTGCCAGCCAGCAGCCCAAACACGCGGTCAGTCCTTTGGCTTCCACATTTTGCCCTTCAGCTGGTGACTCTGCTGCGGAGAGGGACTTTCACCCCGTACTTCTGACACTCCGGATGGCTCAACTTGTATGTCATCTGCTCAGCGAGATAACAGCCATGGGGAACTGCCTCCGTCCTCCTTTCCATTCCTCTTACCTACCCATCTAAACGTAAAGTGTTTTCATGAAGGATTTTCAGCAGCTGGAAAATATGTAAGATTTCCTCGTTTCACCTTAGAGCTCCTTCCTGGTTTTGAGCTGACCGGCTGGTTTTGGGTGGCTGCTGCAAAGGAGACCGCTGCAACTTCTCCTTCCCCGGGCATTCACAGCTCCGTTTCACCAGGATCAGGCCGCGTCTGCCCAGCCTCCTCAGCACTTGCGGAGATGCACCGGCACGAGCACGGCTCCTTGCTTCCTCCCACCTCGGCCTCCTCTTCCCCTTTTCCATCCCCGTGCCACGGGCTGGCAGCTCCCGGCGCGTTAGGGAGAGCTCGCCCTGCTGCAGGCTGAGGCTTCTCCTCTAGGGACAGATGTGGCAAAGCCAGCAGATCTGAGCCACGCAGGCTGGCTGTGAGACATCTCCTCCTCTCACTTCCCAAAATATTTAATTCACCAAGTTGAAACACCCCACTGAGCTACTAAAAATAGTGGGTTTTCCATTACTTGCGGTTAAATGGTACGTCCCCCTTCCGAGCTTCTCCGATACACAGAAATTGGAAACTCATTAACGACCAACCAACCCTATGCCTCTCGTAACTTCTTTGGGCAGCCTGCACCAAGGCAGGAGCCTCCCCCTGCGGTGTGAACCTGCCCGAACCAAACCTTCCGTCCTCACAAGTCAAACCCTGCGGCACACTGACCACCACGGGCCACCAGCCCGCCACCTTGTGAGCCCCACGAGGAGCGCTGTACGTGGGCGCTCTCTCACCCCAGCAGCTACACCGCCAGCTCCCAACACTGTCGTTTTTGCCTACACTGTGCGCTCTCAGTCCTCTTGGGAATTCACTACGTCAAGTCCAACAACACTTAGAGAAGCTGCCAGTTCTTAAAGTGCTTTTGGCAAACCTGGTTCGTAGATGCTCTGCCTATGATCTGTTCCATTTTCAGCAGAACGAGCTCACGCTTTCTTCTTTCCTTAGATTCTTAATTTCATTCGTGACCCTAAGTTGCCTTTTTTCTTAACCTGAGTAATGAGCAAGTCTTTAAAAGCCTTGCCTTTGTTAACAGAGAAATGGATTACATGGACGAATTCTTTAGCACAACTCCAGTTCTTTACCAAAAAAAAAGCAACCAAACAGAAGATCCAACTTCCCTGAACACAACAGAAAAGAGAAGCCCCCCACGTGCTGCTTCCAAGCCCACCTCTACAGTTCACGCCAGGTTTCCCCATTTCCTATCAGGTCCCATTCACACTCTGCTGCTTCGCACTGCCTGTAATCCTTTGCCAGGCAGTCCCAGTTACCACAACCGATCCCAGAGATGCTCTCCGGGTCACAAACCTCCTTAGCTCACTCTCCATGTGGCACCATGCTTACAGAACAGGCATTTTTTGTCCACAGCTATCGCGTGAGGAGAGACTTACTACACTTTCCGTGTAGCTTGGAAGTGGGGTGCAGGCGTCGCCATCAGCTGAAGCAGGTCTCTGACCAGCACAGAACAAGGACGTCGCTCAGAGTGACCTGTACAGCCCCCTGTGTACGTACAGGGAGTTAAAGAATGCTGTACTAAAGCACAGCAAAGGTGTAACAGCACACTGAGCCATTTTCTGCATGGGGAAATAGATCAATATAGCTACAGCAAAGTTATTATTACCACCACAGCTATGCAAGTAAAACTCCCTCAAGTGTGATTCTGTGACAGCCACGTCTATTTCAGGTCAAGTGTGCAAATGCAGAAGTTAGAACGCCCTAGCTAGAATATTTATTGTGCTATAAAGACCAAGCCCTAGAGAGGAGATATCTGAACATAGAGGGGTGGGGAGGAAAAACCCCACACTTGTTTCCTTTCCTTTTAATCACAGCACATTAGCCAAATGCGGTAAACGGGACCCAAAGTTTAGGTGGGGAAAATACTTTTGGAGGACGACTGCAAGTGGTTCCTCTAACTCTTTAGGAGATCAAACTTGACTTTCTGCACCGTTCTTCAAGCACATGCAAACATCATGTAAAAAATACACGCTTTGAGCAGTACAGAAGAGGTGGTGCAGCTTGGAGAAGAACTATAAAAAAGTCCTCACTTGTGTGTGGGAAGGCTTAGGGGAATATTTCAGCACATCAGGAGCTGAATCACTGCATGTAGGTGGAGCCAGACAGATTGACAAGATCTGCAACTTGAAAAATGACCTAAGTCTGAGATCAATCATCTCAAAAGTAGCTGACTGAGGGAACAACATATGGAGACGGATCAAGGTGACGAGGCTGAATGTCAGCACAGCAGGGAAAAACTGCATTAGATGCACATGCTACAACTGACCGAGCATTGTGCAACTCAAAGCATGGACAACTGCATTCCTCTCGGCATAACAGGCTGAGCGCTCTTTTCTTCTGTTGCCTTTCAGTGTCACCACAACTTTATCTCAACAGACTCTTGTCTACTACAGCAGCAGGTAAAAAAGGCACTCTGGGGGAAGCCATTAGCAAACGTCTCTTTTTCATGCATTAGATTAATGAAGAATCTGGCTTTCAGGTAAGGACTTCTGAAAAGTTGTGGAGCAGCCACTTGATGCAAAACTAAGAATTAATTGTACATCAGATAAAAGCATGAAAAAATAAAAAGACTGTGCACCAAGCTTTCAAGTTTTACAGCCATTCAGATCACTGAATCCCAGTAAGATCTGCTCTAGAGGTTAACCCAGGACATAAAACTGGACTCAAATTACAAACAAACCCAAGTAATAACTTATTATTCAACTCCTTCAGAAACCTGGGAGCCGATTCGTCAGAAGACCTGTATTTTACACATGCAAACACACAGATTTCTACAACTAAGCAGATCCTGTCTTCTGCCACCGGAGACAAAGAATTTATGAGGTCATTCAGTGCCCCACTTTTCCAATTCTGCATGAGCTCAGAATATTTCTATTTGTGCCCCTGTAAGGTAAGAATACACTAAACATAAAAAGATTAATTTACCATCAGTATCATCGATACTGAATTAGCATTCTAACTGATAACCCTGACAAGCATTTCAAATACAATTTGGAAGGTCATTCTGAAGTTCAAAACGTCTTTTTCTTCATCATTCTCACAAGTGCCCTATCACTGTAAAACAGGATTTAGCAAATGCTGTCCCGTGCTGTTGGGATCAAACTGAAGGGTAATGGTTTTCCCTCATTAGTTCAAGGGAAATTCCCACCCCTGGAAGTGTTCAAGGCCAGGCTGGACAGGGCTTTGAGCAACCTGGTCTAGTAGGAGGTGTTCCTGCCCATGGTGTGGGGCGGTTGGAATTAGATGATTTTTAAGGTCCCTTCCAATCCAAATCATTCTATGATTCTATGAACACAGTTGATCTCTGCTCATCTGAGAACAAATCCAAGTTTTAAGTTTGCTATATCCTCTACGTGACACTGTTTTCCATGCTGTGGAATGGATTCTGACCGTGGGCAGGCAGGAGGCAGTACGCCACCTCAGGTCTGTGTGTCTACTTACAGCAGGAGCTGAGATGCACAACGCGGGTATCATCGAGTTTATGCTCAGTGACAACAGCTAAGAATATACACTCTATTTGATAGGGGACAACTGGTATCATCCAAAGACTCGCACGCGCAGCAATCCCAAATAAACAGGACTGACTTGATAGTTAATGCTGAAGAACTTTTTCTTCATTAAACACAAACATTCTTCCCATTCCCTCCCATGTTATCAGGATATGATATCAGGAGGATATCATGATATCAGGAGGATAACATGTTATCCTACCTGCTTTTTGAGGACTGGGAGAATCAGTCTACATTGAACAGGCTTTCTTTAAAGCAAGACAAAAAGGACATGACTCAGAGGTGCTGAAAGACTTAGTTACCCTTTTGTATGTTCTGCTGTATCTACCTCCTGCAAAGTAGTAAGGAGTAGGAGTGAAGGGAAAAAAATACAGTAAGCAACTAGACACAGAGTCAGAAGGAAGAGCTGAGCCTGTAGGTAGGAACAGGAACCCAAGGAACAGACCTGAGCAGAAGGTAGCGAGGGATCGGGACGGAGGCGAGATGGCTTCGCCCCCTCTCAGGGCGGGACGCGGCCTGTGAGGCCCCCGGTCCTCTCGCTGCCTGCAGCGCTGCATCCAGCCCGACCTGGGCCTTGGGTCAGGTCTGGGGGACACGGGGACGCTCAGGGGCCAGGGCAGCTCTACTATGAGGACAGGCTGGGAGAGCAGGGGGTGCTCAGCCTGGAGAAGAGAAGGCTCTGGTGAGACCTTACAGCGGCCTGCCAGTACCTAAAGGGGCTGCAGGAATCAGAGAATCACAGAATTACAGGGGTTGGCAGGGCCCTCAAGAGATCATCGGGTCCAACCCCCTGCCAAAGCAGGTTCCTTAGAGCAGGTTGCCCAGGTAGGCGTCCAGACTGGCCTTGAATATCTCCAGAGAAGGAGACTCCACAACCTCCCTGGGCAGCCTGTCCCAGTGCTCCGTCACCCTCACCATGAAGAATTTCTTTCGCATGTTGGTGCGGAACTTCCTGGGCTCCATTTTGTGGCCATTGCCCCTTGTCCTGTCCCCACAGACCACTGAAAAGAGGTTGGCCAAATCCCTCTGTCTCCCACGCTTCAGGTATTTATAAACATTGATAAGATCCCCTCTCAGCCTTCTTTTCTCGAGGCTGAACAGACCCAGGTCTCAGCCTTTCCTCACAGAGAAGATGCTCCAGGCCCATATCATCTTTGTGGCCCTCTGCTGGACTCTTTCCAGGAGATCCCTGTCTTTTTTTGTGCTGGGGAGCCCAGAACTGGAACTGGGAAAGCTGGGGAGGGGCTCTTTGTCAGGGGGGCAGTGACAGAACAATGAGTAATGGCTTTAAGCTAAAAGAAGGTAGGTTTAGATTCAGTATTAGGAAGAAATTCTTCCCCCTGAGAGCAGTGAGGCCCTGGCTGAGGCTGCCCCGAGGAGCTGTGGCTGCCCCATCCCTGGCAGTGCCCAAGGCCAGGCTGGATGGGGCTGGGGGCAGCCTGGGCTGGTGGGGGGGTCGTGCCCATGGCAGGGGTGGGATGGGGTGGGCTTTGAGGTCCCTTCCAACCCAAACCTCTCCATGGCTCTGTAATTTTAACTGCTGGCAGGGAGCCTGGAGAGCCGCCTGTTGGGCGCATTGTGCGCTTTCACAGAAAGAGCTGGGAACCCGTTAATTTTCTAAAATGCTCTCCCACACACAGAACTGTTGCAGTTGCCACAGAGGTAACATTCAATGGCAAACAGGAGGGAAGAAAGGCAAGAGTATGTTTGGTAATGATATTAAAAGAACAATTAAAAGTTGATGAGAAACAGCCAAGACAAAGTTAGACAGAGATGAGTAAGCAGCAGTCCTGAAAATTTAAGGATAAAGGATTAGGGGTAATATCCAAGGCCTTAAAAATGAAATAAACTGGCCTGGAAAGAAAATTTCAGATTAACAGCTTGTGTGTTTCACAAGTCTTAAACCATGGACAATACCAACTACATGGCTGCAAAATACATACTACAGAGAAACACAGTTACGCAGCAGCCCTGCAGAAGGTACAGCAGCATCAGTAGATTTTAACTCTTTTAAAAATCCCTGAGTGCAGTCCTCAGTTGTGCAACTGGGTGCCTTTCACAGGATTGGCACAAATACTAATCTGAACCAAGGAAACTTTAACTAACAGGACAGCCTGCTGCCTCTTCCCTCTGTTCCTCCAATTGCTACAGTCAGCCTGTAAAAGATTAGTTTTCAACAAGACAGCTGAAAAATACATTTAACCTTCATTTACATTCCTATTCAACGTTTTCTTAGTTTATAGAAAGGAGCAACGGGACAGTCTCCTATAGCTATAAAGAAGCTGAATTACCTCCACCAGTAGCTGATAAACTAGCACCGATGAAAAGGTTTCATTCAGCACAGTTTGTCTTGCACAAAGTGAATGCTTTTAGCTTCCACTGCAACTAAAATGTATTTTACTGATGAAAACACATTTCTGATTTGCCAAGTTCATTTCAGCAAGCCTGTTTTCACACAGGAAGTAGAACAGGAGCGTGCATTTATCAGTGAATTCTAATTTAAAATATTTTTGCTTTAATACTATCACCAATAATTCACAGCCCTGAAACAAAAGACTCCATATGCTGGGTTTAACATACCTACATTTTAACAGTCCAGCCATGTCACTCCTGCCTGTTTTCCCTTCCTACCGTGCTCAGGTTACAAGCAAGACAACTCCTCCCTTTTCTTGCTCAACAGGCAGTTCAGCAAGTTCAGCTTCAGATGCGAATCAAGCTAACTTTTTCTTGGGCAGAACCACCTACAAAAGGTCTGCAGGATATATCTAAACTGCACCAATATCCATGCAAATTCATTTACGTTTATTGATTGCACAAAATTTTATCCAACTAGAATTCAGTAAAAATAATACTGGTAATAAACAAGCAGGGAGAATTAAATTCCCTTAACTTTGTTAGTTTTAAAAAACATAGCAGAGAAAAAAACCTGAGTCATCTTAACGGAACAGCTCCAACACACTTTGCGCAAGATAAAATCAGAAGTCTTAAACAATCAGGAGTCTCTTTCACTTTTGCAGAGTAAAACTGTGTTTTGAGGGTTTTCGCCCTATCTACCAACATCAAGCAAACCAATTTCCCCCATCTCCTCCAGCCAGTGCCCTCTAGAACTGGGCAGGCTGCTGTTTCCAGATGAAACAAGAAAAATCTGAGCATGACACAGGATAAGTACAGCTTTTGTGAATGCAGATGGTACATATCCGACGTTACACTGCCTACAGAAAAAGATGAAAAACTTCAACCATATTGGACAAGTTCCTACTCTCCCCAGTGAAGATGCACAAAGACCATTAAAATCTGCTCATATGTTATTTCCAAAAAGGATTAAACTAGCTGAATATAACTAACCACCCGCAGAGCTCGGTGTAATTATTTTTGTAGAAAATAGCCAACCAGAATAGATTACTGGTGCAACCAGTGCGCAGGACAAACCTAAGGCTATTTTCCACTGCTGCTTCGTATTACATACATTTATAATCTTTGAGGACAACAGAAAGGTGCCGTTACCACTGATGGAAAGAATTACCATTTTCGAAAGCATCCTCACAACTGCTTCTCTAAGCAGAGGAACCTGATTCAGATGGAACCACCGTAACTACATTCACATGTAACAACTGCTGTATATAATAAAAGGTTAATAAGTTTTGCTGAATTCCATTCAATTACTTTTCCTACATGTCTTATTAACTAATCATCTGCTTCAAAAGCTATACCTCGAGTAGCAACTACTTTCTCCATGTTGGGGATATATTCAACGAAGGCAGACAACTATGTGCCCCATGGTCATGTCCATGGCAGTAGGCTGTGGCAAGACAAACTAACCCAGCTGTTGGTGCAGCACCATGAGAAAGACAACAGGCTCATTTAAAAGGAATGTTTCATTCACTTACCTGTCTCACTAAGCAGGTAAAATTATTCCTTGGGATGTGACAGGAGTCCTGGGCCCCTTTTTGGTACTTTGAACAATCAACTCCATATGAGTGAAAACAAACTTTTTAAAGGGCTGACGGGGAAAAAAAAGAGAGCTCAGCAAGGAAAGTAGAGGTATGAAAACAAAAGAGCTGGCACACAAGTTAGCAACAATTTAAACTTAATTCTTCTTAATGAATCTTCAATGCATCGAAAGACTAGTATCAACTTCTTAATCATCTGAGTCCTGGTACTTACATATGTTTAAAATTTATTTTGATTAAAATAAAAGTAAAGACATCACTAGATATTTAAAAAGTTTTTAAAAAGTCAAAAGAAATAGTGTCAGAACAAGATGGCCATGTTCAAGAAACCCCCTCCAGGATGGGTTGTAAACTGCTAGAGTTGAGATTCAGACGACCACATCAGCAACTCGCCCGTTACACAGGACATCCTGGTAGCCTCTTCCTCAGTGAGGACACAGAGGACTCTGCAGCGAGAAGGAACTGGCTTTCCACAAGTTTCATCCATTCTCCTCTTCTGGGTCTCAAACGTCAAGATCCAAATGTCAGAACAGAGCCCGCAACAGAAACACAAGAGCTTTTCTGCTGAGGTAACTGGAAGGGGCACAGCACAAAAACTCCAAGCAGGGGCTTGAGGGAGACCAGAAGAGTCTCTACTTTGTGAGAAACATTTAATTCAACACAATGAATTACAAGAGGACAGATTTACAGAATAATAACCGTAACAGACTGTTCAAAAAGGAAAGTAATTTTCACTGGCTGCAGTAGCAGGTAAAGTTCCCCAAAGGAATACCTGGTAAAGCAGCAGCAAAGTACAATTCAGTCTTCTTGCAGTACTCCAAATGAGCAGTATCAAAGAATTTTGTATTCTCACAACTTTAAGAAAAGAGTTAATATAGCATCAGTCACTTTGGCATGGGATATTTTTCAAGGAGCTTAAACCTATTCAGATCACTACACTGAACTACTCCCAAAGGCTATTACTCGCCAGGCAATTCCCCTGGTCCCTTGCTGTTCCTGCTAATCATTCTTACATGATAAAGGCTCTGGGAGCTACTTTCTTCCCCAAGTTTTGGGATACCAACAACTTGTACAATTGGTTAGTGGCACAATATTTCATCCACCACTTTATACTGTACTTTCAGCTGAGACATCCATGCACGAATTATGCAATGGATACCCTAAGACTAAAATAACTTCTGCAACCTAGTCAACGTATTCTCCAAGCTACGCACACATCTTTCTCTCATCTCTCTATCTTCCCTCCCCAGATAAATCCCTTTTTAGCCACAAGTTACCCCAATATGCTCACAGTTGTACTAGAAGAGACTGATGAATCAATCAAGGTACCCATGGTGAAGCCAAATACTTATAAACACATTAAGGCAGGTTTCACATCATTTCATTTTTTGGACACAAAATGCTGGTCACTTCACTGCACATGCAAATAAGAAAGATTTAATACTTAATAAAAAGCTTTAGATTCATTTAGATATCAATTATAGAAAAATCAACCTTTTGCCTTTCTTGTTTTTAAAAGAGGTCAGAACATTACTGCACATGAAAGCAGATGTGTAGACACACCTATTGGAATGGATCCCCTTCCCTCCACACACACAGAAACAGAGGTCAGGGTTCTTGGCACCAGAAGAGAAAAGAGGAAGTCTTCCTCATTGTCAGTCAGAAATGAGTCATCCTTCCATTCTGAGTTGAGAAGGTCCTTCTGACCAGACCTAAGCCAAAGCAAAATATACCACAGAGCGGGTATATTTATCTTCAAAACTCTGTTCTGCTATGCTTGGACATACACAGAACTCTGTATCTAAAATGTGCACAGTAGTGCATTCGGTGTGGTGTTGGAACTCACTAAAAACCAGATTGCCATTGACCAGCTCCTCACGTGTAACTTCCCCTACTCATCAAAACCTCAGGTGGAAGAGGCACTGGTAGTTCATCTCTGAGACTACACTTTCAAGACCAATGTGGTCTTGCGAGGAAAATGAAATTCACTGACCCAAATAGACACATGGAATGACAATCCACAACATAAAATGACCTCCCTACAGTCTGGTACAAACAGGTAGCCTACAGCAGAGTAGCCAAGGAGTGAAACAGCATCTCTCTCACTTGCATTAGAGAGAAAATGGTTTTGATGGGTCATTGTTAAAGATACTTTGATAGAAAAGCTTGAAAAAATCACTGACCCACAAAAAAAAAAAAGGACAGGAAGTTTGGTTCCTAGTATATTCCCTCCCACTGTTTTATATTCCTTTATCCCCTCCCACTTTTGTCTTCCCGATTACCCTACCCCTTTAGAAAAAGGAGGGGGAGTAGAGTTTAGTCAAGTTCCATCTTCAAAACTACCCAGCAATTAATGGACCATCAGCTTCTCAACTTTTCCTGAAGTGTACATCAAAATGCTCATAGGTACAGTCGGATGGTTGGTGCAATTTACTCTGCAGACACTCTTGGCTTTGTAAATAGTTGTGCTGACCCTGCTGATAGGGTTTATACTGGGAATTCTTAGATGGAACTCCCTAGAAGAAAAAGAAAAAAAACCTCGTAAGTTAGTAGGCACTTCTAAACACCTTTGCAGCAAGTAAGCTCTTAAAAAAATAAAGCACCATTGGCAAAACATAGCCATTTCTTTATCTCCCGTTTTTCACCTTCAGCAGACAGCTTGTTATGGTTCTTTGCTGTTGCCAGACCTTTGTAGTAGAAAGGAATGCAAGATATTCACTGTCCAAATAAAGCTACTGTTAGTCATGTGGTAAAACAGGAAAATAATATAAAGAGCCCAGATATAAGATGGTATCGCCCAAACGCCAAACAGATTTCACAGTATAATCAACCTTCCAGCTTGAAGGATCGCTTAACATAAATCATTCTTCATTCTACCTGACACTGAAATACAGCTGCCACTCCCTCCAAAGGGGGTTTTCTTTTCTTCTGCTCTTCATCCTAAAGATTCCTTTCTTCCTCCACATTCTCGACTCTTGCCTCACAGGCTCACACAACTGGAGTCTGCATAATGAAGCGCCCTGGGTATTGGCGACAGAGCACTAACTGCTTTTCTTAGGCTAAAACTTAAAATGATCGAAAATTAAAACCAGTGAGTTCTGTTTTCATCTCATTGCACGAGCTCCACTGATGAAACACGCAGGCTAGGGTTACATCAAATAACAGCAAGGAAACACTTTGCTTCACAGGATGGTGCTCTGTCCCTGCCTAGTGCAACAGGCAACACTTAACGGAACTTCAGTGGGTGTACCTTGGCTTGGCCTTATAAAACTGCCTCCCCCTCCTCCCCCCATTACTACACAGTAAGGATTTATTATTCAGAGCTATTTTGGTTTACATGACAACAAAAAAAAAAATCCAGTTGCACCTCTGAAGAGGTCCACTGCACAAGTGAAAGTCAGAGAGAGACTTGAAAACAAGAAGCGAGCCCATTATAACTGTTTTAAGGGATACACAGTGTAAAGGCACACTTCTGGCAATCCTGCAGGTACCAGTGTTAACCATTTTTTTCAGTTATTTCCAAATTTTGAATACATACATTCTTCTGTTACTTTCGGTTTGCAAATTCCTGCCACAAAGTATTTTAGCGACTTCCTTCTTTTGATGGTCAGGTTGTCCTTTCCGACTTCTAAAATGTTACTTAAAATTTCCACTACTGTGCCCTCTAATACACCCTGCAAGAAAATGCTTACTAAAAAAGAAAAAGTTAGACAAAAATGGAGGGAGGGGAATTAAATCCGTAAGATGGCAGCTGCCCTTCCACAGTATCCTCTTCCCTGTCACAGGTAGTAATAAATGAACTGGGAAAAAAAAATGACATCACAAAACAGGTGAACGTTTAGGAACTGATCCACTTTCAAGGCAGAATCCTTCAAGTGATTACACACACATTCTGGTTACGCTATTAGCCCATCCGACACAAACATAAAGCCCAGAACATTTGATGACAATAAAAACTCACCAGCCGTCATACCCCTCAAAACATCTTATTTTTTGGTGAAAAGAGCGCTTTTGAAAACGTGTGCTAAGAAGCAAAGATTTGTTGATATATGCCAGGATTCCCTCTGAAACCATTTCTGTCTTCAGAGCTATTCGGTACAATTTAAGGAGAAAAGAAAGTTGTCATACTACCTGGACTATACATTCTCCATCTCCTGGTCGTGATCCTGTTCCTCTTCCTCCTCCTCCTCTTCTCCTTCTTCCTCACCTCCTTCTTTCTCTGACGGAGCTTCCCCATCTCTTGCAATTTCCTCTACGTGGGCAAGCATGTCAGCCATCAGGGCTTCCTCCAGCCTCTTTCGCACCTGCTGCACCAATTCCTCTTGCTTCCTGCCCCAAATCAATGAACACTTGAATTAATTCTCAAAGCTAACTATTTTGAGGGAAAGAAATCTTATATTGCTCATCCCTGAGGCTGGGCAGAGAAGCACAATTTTGAAAGAGTCCTCAGTAAGAACTGCACTGTAAAAAAAACTGCCTGGCATTACACTTTAAGTGAAGCTGAGAAACACTTTATAACAGTTGCCCAATTCTTTCTATTGTGAGTCCTTACTACTGATTGTACTGATTTTTTAATTCTGGCTGAAATTTGCAGCTGATTCAAGACTTTCTTGCTTAAATTAATATTTGTGGTTTAAAAAAAAAAGTCAGCCTACCCTGCTCAGACTTCCAAATACAAGACTGGAGAAAATTAATTTTTTTTTTGACTATTTCATTTTTTTCCTCATTCTCCTTTTGAGTAACAATCTTAAATTTTACAGCTTCTTTTATCTCAAAGTCACAGTGATGTAAAGAAGCGGTCAACAATTTGTGGCTCATGGGACTCCTATTTCATCTCACCACAGGAAATCAGAAAGTTATAAACAGACCTTTTTTCCTGGTCATTCATGTATAAATCACACGGAAGGAGTCATCCTGTAGTTCAAAAAGATTTACCAGCTGAACAGTCAAAACAATTACTGCCTTTGTACACTGTTAATGAATGTGAAGTAGTGTGATTTCAGGTTGAGAATGGAATACACCAAGGACATTATCAAGTGCTTAAAGCTGAATTTGACCAATTTTGATTCACTGAAAGCAAGCTATACCTACATAAATTGCATCCTTATTTGCTGCAACAGCAGTGGTTAATGCTTACATTTGATCTTGTGCTGTCACAGAGGAGTAAGTCTCATTATTTAGCATTTCCCCAATCCCTTCTTTGCTTAAGAGTTGCCTTAGTCAAGGTTACTCAAATTCAGACACCCCTTTTCAGTAACAGGAGACATACTGACACGAAGAACAAATATGAACCTGAAACCTCCGAGTAAGCGAGCATGGGTTAAAATAAAAAATAATGTGCTTTAAGCACATCCCTGTACTTAAGAGAGCTGCTTTGTGTAACAATTCTTTCTACTCTTCTAATAAACACACATTCAAATTAGCTCAGCAAGCCCTAGTGCTCTATCAAACATTTCAACTTGCCAGTGAAAAAACGTGGTGCTGTTTTACTGCAAGAAAACATGTTCTAAGACAGTATCTGCTATTTCTAGGTAATACCTAATATCTTCATCTGTCACCATAAATGCTTTGCAAAGCGGCTGTGAAGTGTTTAGCCAAACTCCAGGATTCTTCTCAACCGCTGCAGACAGCTGGCCAGTGATGGGCATAGTGCTAGTGTGCAGAGCACTAGCGATAGCAGAGAGAAGGGTTTCGTCAGTGCAACCAGGTCCAACCCCTGCAAGCCGGAGGAAAAGCAACAATCAGCATGGCACGCGACAACAAACGGCACATCAAGACAACAGCAATAATTTCAGATTTAATGGCAAAGCACGCGCCCTCATTTAGAAAGTCAACACAACATAAATCTCAGACCTCAACACTACTAACAGCACCTGGGCTCCCGAGGTTATTTAAACCTAGATCAATTCCTCATCACGTTACATAAAAAACAACCTGGGAATGGAAGCTCTTTAAACAGGCACTGCTTCTGGAAAACAAACCAACAAAGTCAAGAACCTTTGCCACTTCCTCCCATTATGTTTCAGCATCCCCTGAGGACGGAGGGCGCCTGAGGAGTACTAAGGGCTCCTGCTGAAGCGGGAGCGGTCCACAGCACCGAGGAGCACAAGGAGGTTGACACAATACCTCCAGATCACCGCTGACTGGGATCAAAACGCCACCCCTGGAGTTGAGGGCAGACTCTGATTACCTTGTAAACCTTTTGGAAGGTCCATTGTTTTCACCAGCTCCTCCGCAATGTCAAAAGCATTCAGTCCACTTAATTTCTTCTCCCAGAAGAGCTGACATCAAAGAAAGTGTTTATTGGTACAAAGCAGGGAAATGGAATCGACAACCGCACAAAGCACCTGCTTACAAGCAGAAAGGGAAGGGCGCTGCTGCAGACAGTTCTATATTGGATTTACTGCAGAAGTGCTCTGAAGGCGGGGAGCAATCCTCATTACCAATCTCACATCTCTGTCCTGATTTACTATCTGGAAAAAGACTTTCCTTTCCTCCAGGGACTGGTACTCACTGCTTCTGAACTGGAACAGCAAGGCAATGCTTGCTTGCTTTCATCCGAGTGCACACACAGTATGGGACAGCTGATTTTTTTTTTTTTTTTACACTACTGTTCCTCTTTTGCTGCCTCCCATATGCCACAGAACTGAAGTTAAGGAATGCAGAACTCGTCCAAGCTCTTTACGAGGTCAGGCATTGTTTTATTCCTCTCTAGGAGTTTCTCATGGGAAGGATCACCTCTAGACCTTCGAAGAATTTTGAATTACGGGTTCTCCTCCTTCACACAAGTGAACCCATGGTTTGGTGGGAAGTCAGATACTACAACTAGATAAACTTTCAACTCTCAATCTACATGTATAGGGATGATCAATGCATAGCTGGAGTCTATTTTTTCTTACAACAAAGCAATTTTATTGAGGCTTTGAAAAATGGAAAATTTTACCCTATACAGTCCAGACACATCCCCTTTTCACACCTGTCAAAATCTGAGTGTAACTGAACCCACACTACTTTTCCAATTACGAGCTCCTAAAAAGAGGAAGGAGGACAGTCAAAGCCAAAACACATAGGCTGGATGTTCGTTAGCCTATGACTTTCAAATAGGTACATACTAAGCCAGCACACGATGGGACTTCGTAATGCTTCAGAATTTTGAGGAAACATCTGGAGTCAACTGACCAGAGGTTTCACTAGACTATATTCTGGTAAAATAAGTAAGGAAAACCCAGGCTGAGTCTACAAAGCTGCACTGCAACAAGTAGTAATGTGAGCAGGAAACTACAGAGGCTGGCTTACGTCTCTGCACCGGGGCTGATCTCTGCTGTCTAATGACTGCAGTCACATAACAATCTCTCCCTCAACAGGACACAAATCTCTATTCAGCTCAGGTTTTTTTGCACATCAACTTCTTACTTTTAGTGTCTTATTGTCCTACCTAGCCAAGGAGTTTATAGGAGGAGCAACAACACTACAAACACACGTGCCCTACCTCTTTAGGAAACGATGCTAAAAGCCCACAAGCCTTGTTTAAAATAAATAAATAAATAAAAAGCCACTCCATTTCAAATAGATTCTAAATCACACTTCAGAAAGATAAGTTCTTAAGTTTGCATAAAAAGTTTTCAGCACTAGAGGTTACTTTATAAGGTAAATCACTTTCCTCTTCAAATGATGCATTTTAGTTCCACCAGACCTGCCAGAGTTTAAGGTATACCACTAATTGACACCACTGACAGTGCCTGAACAGACTAATGAAGCTGAACATCTAGTTTCCGAAAGGTATAAAGACAGATGCGCCACAGGAAAGGATTCACAGAATCCCTGGTGTGAGCTCTGTGGAGGCAACAGGCTGTCAGCTCTACCTAACGCTAATGAAAGGAGAACGCCTTCCAAAGGCTGCTTTGAACACGTAAGCCTCATTTGAACCAATGCCCAGCTTCAAAGTTACATTTGCCCTAAGCACACTTTTTGCATCTTTCACGAGATGAAATTAAGCTGAAAGGTTTCCTTTACTTCTGGTGTGTTCTCTTGTTTGAAAATATACAGTGTGAGAAGAAAAACAACAACTTTACATTAATGACGTTCCAAGGGAATTTCTAACCATACTCACACAGGCAGAGTTAACTACTAATGATATATCCATCTAAAAAAAAGGCCCATGCAGGGGGTACAAGCCCTTGCAGCACATCACAAGCACCACGCTGTAGTCTGCACATGAAACAGGGATTTCTTGAAACACAGAGTTCTAATACACTTGGAACATTTTATAATGATTACAATGTAAATTTCCTGTAAATTGTTTATGACTTCTGTCTACATTTGTAGATAGGTCTTAAAGAAGTTTTTAACTAAAATAGAACTGTGACCTTCACAAAGGTTGGAGTCTAGTTATAAAACACTGCAGACAGCATATTAGCTGTATACTAGAAATGTTTTTTGCTCTGATTTTAAAAGCTGGAAGCACTATAAGCTATTGCTTCTGAAATCTCAAATTGCCATGGACATTTTTTCAGTGTTAAAAAATGAAAGTGTTTTATTTTGGGACCTTCTCAGCAGCAGAAGCAAATGTTTCCTAGCTCTGGAAAAATAGTTTCTAAGCTCCAAGCCTTACCTGCCGGGGTTGGTCCACAGCTTTCTGAGGATCGCTCTTCACCTTATTGCTGGGATGGTTTGTGATCTTTGTGACAGGCTGTTTGAATATGGAGGCTGTCTGTCTGACAGGCAATGCTGTATTCAAATCAGGCTTGCCCTACAAATTTCAAAACAAAAGAAAGGGAAAATCCCATTAAACATTTTCAATTTACCAAAATGCTACTACAGCTGTAAAGGTACGCTGTGGGCAAGAGAGACGTTATGGACTTGAAAACGTGCCTGATCTTAAGCTGTATCAGTGGGACTGTTAAAAATGCAAAACCACCTTCAAATCTTGCCCAAGAACTTTAAAATGTAACCAAGTTTTTCACTCTCACATTCTACTTTAGATACTAGCCACCTCTCATTCTAGTTTATACACGTTGGTTTTATTCCAATTTTGACAGAAGTCAGGAGTCAGAACAGTGAATTTACATTTTAAGATGACAAGCCACCTTTGAACCACTAACCCCGAAGGTTTTGACACGGTGTTTGTAATAAGTAAAAAGTTTATTGTGCAGGATTTAGAGACCAGTTTGCGAATCCAGAAGCCATTCTAACACTTTCTGCTGAAATTCAGTTGTGGATGCCAATAAATAAAACAGTGCAGCTGGAATCTTGATCACTTTTTTTTACCTTCAGTTCTTCATAAAATTCAGTTTTTAACGGGCCTGATAACTACCAAGCGTTCACAACATGACTATATCTTACACTGCTTGGAAAACAGGAAGCATGTTCCTCATTCTGGAGATCTACTGTGCTAATCTTGAAATGGCCGTAGGACATACTTTGTTCTCAAGGATGCAGACACAGTATCTGCTTAACATATTTATTCATGAGATGTAGAAAACTATTCAAGACAAATACCACCCTGAATCATCTTGTGCGCTAATCCATCCGTAAGCTAATGATAACTATTTATACATTTATTGAAAGGTTTGGGCAGAATTTTTAGCCTAAGAGGGGTGTTAGCTACTGGTCTCACTGAGGCAAGGCATTTTTCTTTTAAAGCATCACTACAGCACCTAGTGCTGCACATAAATCTTCCTCTCACTTAGACCAGAGTACTGTTCTTGATTCTTTACCAGTTGACATAACTAGAAAATAAGCATTATGCTATTTTCCGTATTTAATATTTAGGTGCAGAGACACAGCTTTTGGCTTCTGAAAAGGATTTTGGCATCTGATGAAGATGACATGAGCCAATTTATCCAGACTGACAGTATACCACTGTAACCACCGTTTTTACTTAACGATAATAATCAAAGCGACTGGGTGCCAAACACAGACTCCCTATTTTGCTCTGCAGACAGGCCTTGCTGTCCTCTTATCCCTTCATCTTTTTGCCCAAGCCATGTCCTCGGATCAGTTCTGAAGCAGAGGCACCATGGCCAGCTGCACCCCCTCGCCGTGCCAGCAGCACGCTGCAGGCTCAGGGCTCTGGAGGAGACGGTGCCAGATGCGGCCACCACCAGCCCTGGAAGTAGAAGAGAGGAGGAGGCCAGCCCTGCCTCCAGCCCTTCTGGCTGCAAGTTTCTCCATGTATCAGGACTGTGGAAGAATCAGCGAACTGCAGTTATCTGTCCAACACCCTACAACAGAGATAATACCCCATACAACTCCAGCTTCCCCCAGTCATTACAAAACGCTCGCTATTCGTGTTACCCCACATTGTTCTGAGAAGCAGCCTGGCCAGCACAGCAGGTGGACAGGCAGAAAGCTTCCACTGCATCTTACTCTTACTTTGGCTTGGTTAGAACAGTCGTAGCGCATCCTCTGTCTGTTCTTGTTCATTTTACTCATCAACATCTTCCCCGTGCGGAAGTCGAAAGTGCTGAGGTCCATGGAGCTCCCCAGGTAGCGAGCCAGCTGGGGCTTGCTTCGGAACTTTTTACCGCTTGGGCTGAAAAACCGTAGAAAAGAAACAAGGAGGGGAATTAAAACCCTCTGGACTTCAATACCAGTGTTTGTGACAAGTTTTGTTTCCTTCACGAACTTCCAGAAGCGAAGTTCACACTCAACACAAGACGGATATTGCTGCGTTCACGTCAGCTCCCCGTGCTTACTGTGCAAGAGACGGACTAACTGCAGGACTTGGGGTGGTTTTGTACGTAAAGAGTAAAACTCAGACCAGGTATAAATTAACAGGGTGTAGTTCACACCATAACTGAAATGGAAGACAATGACGCAGAAGTACTTAGTGCTCAATTGTCTCAAATAATAAGTTTTCAAGGATGATTTCTTCTCACAGGAGCAGTGCCTGACCGGCACCATAAACTCTGCTCGGGCTCCTGCCTCCCCCTCGAGCTGCGCGTTTGGGTTGGATTAAAAGTCTTTGGTAGCATTTGGAACACGCTACTTCAGGATTGCGCAGTATCAAGTACTCAGGGAAGACAGAAATTAACTGCTGACAAGGTGCAAAGTAAAGAATTACAAAGCTTAATTAATGCAAGAATAAAGGCCAAAACCTTACAAAAGTTTCAATTAATGGCAAAGCAGAAGAGATTCTTTTTAAACACATGATTTTTCATGAAAGACTACAATCTGGCAAGCACACGCAAATTACTCCAACTCCTGTTTTATTTTAATAAAAACTCAGCCTTTTGCATTACTACAAAAAGCACTAATTGAGCCCTTTTGTATTTCATGCACAAAGCAAAAATAAGTCAATGCACTGCGACTGCAGTGTCAGACCTACACAGACACTGAGCACAAAATAATTCTTCACGTTCTCGTTTAGCATCACAATGCCACTTTATTCTCTTAATTTCTCTCATTTCTGTTATTTTGCATCTTTAACACATCAAGTACTCCATTTTTTGGCAAGCAGAGGACACCACTACCTATCAAGCAGGCAACCTGCCCATTCAGCCTCGGTGCCGGTCTGGTAAAAGCTCACTTCGCATTGCGCTAAGCACAGGTTAGCTAGGTGAAAGACATTTTAAGACCAAGAGATGCCAGCCGCATCCTCCCCCTCCCCATTTATCTATTTTCTTCTATTACAAGGCAGTTAGCGTTAGAACGTGTTTCCAGCCACAGGGAAGCAGGATTATCTCCTCACCGCCCTACAAACACACTCTGCTCTCGATCTACCGGCGATCTCCTTAGGAAACGCGAGGTCACATCCAGGCAGACCTCGGGAGCAGCCTGCCCCCTGCACGATGTGATGGCATCCATGAGTCTGGAAATTCAGAGCGACTTCCAGATATCCAAGCACTGAACTTCAGGTGGCTCGGAGCAGCACCTACGTGTCAGAGACCCCGATTTTCTATGGAGGAGGGACATGATACCAGCACGACTCAAACCTGCTGGAGATGAATTAATGCTGACGAGGTTCCAAGGCCTCCTGGAGACAGACCTGTGATCAAGTCACCTGCTGATACTCCTGGAGCCAGAACCACAAGCTCCTTGTTTCGAGACTTCTACTGGAAGGCCAAGAATAACTTGAAATAATAAAGCTGTCAGAGGCTGAGGAAAGCAGCATTACTAACTAGTCCAGCAATGCAGACCCCACTCTACCAGAGTTGCTGCGGGAAGATACTAACAACCTCTCTAGGGTCTTCTTTCAGAGTAGCTCAAAGGAAAAAGCCCTTTTTCACCACATTATCTGCTTCTTTGAAACCTTTATAGGAGTAAAGTCTGAAAAAAATAGTGCGAGCATGGAATTTCTAGTCCCGTGGCGGTGACTAGCAGTGGCAAGTCAATTAGTCCAAGTCTTAGACTCTCTACTGGAAAAAATTAAGATTAAAAAAAAGAGAGAGAAAAGCAGAAAGCCAGAAGGAACCAAAGCATTAATAAAATCTCTCTCAAAAAAAAAAAAAAACCCAACAACTGTGAGGCAAAGACAGTATGAATTATACTAAAAATGTTATCTGGAAGGACAGACGATGCACATGGCAGCACCTGCCTGGGAAGCTCCTGGCCCTGGCTGCCCCATGCCGCTTATCCTGCCCCACGTGCTGCTCGCACACACGCACAGGTATCCAGACAGGGAGAATCATCATCTGTAGAGGGCAGGGAGAAGAGGAGGAAGCACTTTCTCACCGGCCGTTCTTCAGCAGGACCAGCACGCTATGGAGCTGCCCAAAGACTCAGGCCTGAAGATGGCATAAGGGCAGGCGTGAGCTGACAGGAACAGACTGGGACCAGACACCAAATCTGAAAACAGTGCTTGAAAATACAGAGGGAGTTGCATGCCTTGACCCCAAAAGAGGAATACCCAACTCCAGTACCCTAACTCTGTTAGGACAGGGCCATTGCTGCTGTTGGAGAAGTCAAAAGGGAAAACTTGACACCGCCTCTTCCAAGATCTGCAGCTCCAATTTATGGCTTAGCATCTTAACAGAAACCCACCAGAGGGAATTTTGAAAATAATATGCTACGCTGGATGGTGCTGAGGTGGCAAGTGCCTTGTTCTGTCACTTACAGTGCGGGGACTTCCACAACAGCAGAGCCAGGTACACTCAGAGGCAGCGTGCGGCAGCCCCTCAGCTTTTTGTTCGGTACGCGTCCTGGTAGCTCTGCAAGGGATCTGAAAAGCTGCTCGAAGCCAACTTACAACTAAAAAAAAATCTGAAATGGCTCGGAGTCCTGTCCCTTCCTCAGGACGCTCAGCCCAAAACAAAAGCACTGAAGCGCAAAGGCGGCAAACTTTTATTCTGATTACAAACTGAGCAGCAGCTCGGTCCTGAAACGTCCTGCAGCGATGGCAGAGAGGGAACAAAGCTCCTGCAGAAAGCCAGCAGCGAACTCACGGGGTAAACGCAGCACAAGTGGGCAGC
Organism: Anser brachyrhynchus; assembly: GCF_964034855.1. Classification (NCBI taxonomy): domain Eukaryota; kingdom Metazoa; phylum Chordata; class Aves; order Anseriformes; family Anatidae; genus Anser; species Anser brachyrhynchus. Next base: position 6,858,097 of record NC_137716.1, read on the forward strand.
TGCAGCCAGACCATGCTCGGTGGGGGACAGCTGCTGGTGAGCTACAGGCTCCCAGCAAGCCCAAATCCGAGCAGCAGCCCCCCAGAGCCCCCCTACAAAGCACGAGCAAGTTTTGCTTTGCGGCGGAGCAGCGGCTGGGGAACCCGAGCGTAACTGGAAAGCTGGCGTGCCTCTTGAACCACAGGATAGGGAATTTCTCTTTCTGCTCCAGAGCTTTGCTCTACATTCATTTTTTATTTTTTTTTTTTTGATACAGAGAGTCTGAAGAGGCCCAGAAGGAAATTGCGATACAAAAATCGCAGAAATCGAGCTCTTCCAGATGGTACTGCAGGCGCTGGTACTGAATTACCTACCGCCTGCCACGCTTCACCCCGCCACAAGCAGGGCAGCTGCAAAGCTGCGAGGGATTCCCCTGCCTGCCGGTCACAGCCCATTATCTGCCCAGCACCAACAAAACGAGCCGGGCAGAAACGCAGGGCGGTGTTGGCGAGCCCGAGAAGCCCTCCTTCGTCACGCAGGGGCTTTTGGGGCGCGGACGGGGCGAGCGCAGGCAGCCTATTCAGGGCGAGCCGCCGCCAGGTGCCCGCTCTGCCCGCGCGGCTCTGCCTTTGTCTCCTCGCCTCCCGCGCCCAGGCAGCGGCCGCCAGCCCCGGCTGCTCCCCTCCTCCTGCCGCGCTCAAGAAGTCTCCTCCCCTCCGCTCTCCCCATTTAGCGCACGCCAGATCCGCACAACTTGGAGAGCAAGGGACAAAAGACAAAAAAAAAAAAAAAACCAAAACCAAAAAACAAAAACCACCACCAACCCACCCCAGATGTTGTCTGCCTTTTAGCGAAATGGAGACGGCCGTAACCGAGGGGAAACGGGCGATGAGAAGCGTGTGCTTAGAGCCTCGTTCCCGGCACGGGGCGATGGGTGTAGCACACAATGTGTTTCCTCCCCTGCTCAAACCCCGCTGCCTCCTGCGCCGCCCGCACGGCTCCTCCCAGCCCACCCCGGGACCTCGGCACGCACCCGAGGGCACGCGGCTCCCCGTGGGGGCACCTCCTGCGCGCTGCCCCCCACTCCCCCGGCACCTGCACGTTGTTCGTGGCAGTGGGATCTGTACCGAGCCCTCGATCTGCCTCGGTGCTGACCTCAACAAAGCAGGTCCTGGAGCAGGACAGCACCAACACAGCATCGGTGCAAAAGCAGGCGAGCGCTGCAGCCTGCCACCACCGTAACCCATCTCTCGTCCTCGCACCTCATCAGCATCTCCCCGTAACCTCCGCTCTGCCTGCCCCGAGCTGTCCTTCGGCACCCCACCACCGTCCCGTGGCGGAGGAACGGCTCCGACGCAGCAAGCTGTCTCCCTAAGGCTCACCTCACCTCCCGCACCGGGGCAGCTTTGCTGGGGGAGCTTGGGATAAAGCTGAGGAACTGAGAATGAGCAAAGCGTGCTCTCAGGAGAAGCATCCTCCTCCGCAGCTTTGGGGGGGGGGAAGGTAATTCTTTGCAGGGGGACATTACGAACATTTTCTTGAACTTTTTACTTAGGTGCTGCGAAGGTAACAAATTCACAACAAAATAAGCTTCACCTAAGAGACCTAAGTTTTCCAGAGCAGAGATGCCAAAGCTTCCTGAAGCAGAGACAAACAACAAGCCCAAACTTCTCAAGACACTTTGCCATCAAACCTGCAACAGAAAACAGCGCGAAGAGAAGCCACGCAAAGCGGTCAGCAACCCTCCTTTCCCCAGGTGGGGACACGGAGCCTGAAGAGAGCCCTCGCAGCAAACTCTCTTTGAGAACCTTGGCTGCCTCACACAGCTCCTGACGCGCTCCCCTTCCCGACGCCAGAGCAAACCCTCCGTCCCTGCACCTCTCCTGCTCACTCCAGACGTGCCCACGAGCCCCGCAGCATCGGCCAGACACCCCCTGGGCTCTCCCAGCTCTCATATCACAGACGAAGGAACACACAAAAAACTAAAAAGGTAAAAACACTTCTGCACCGTCAGCAGCTGGTAAGCACGAGGCTGGAGGACTGCTCCTAACAGCCAGCTCGTGGACTACACCTCGAGGAGGGCACTGCCAGCAGGACACTGCTGGTCACTCACGTTGCGCGGAGCACGCTCAGCCCGCGAGATGCATTCACCTCCCAAAGCAGACTTCGCATTCGACAGAAGGCAAACTTTCATGGGGAAAGCATTTGCTGCTAGCATTTAGGGCTACAGAAGGACATCTCCAAACGTACAGCACAGCAGCCCTAAAGGAGGCTTCAGGAAAGCAGTAACCGCCGCCCCGCCGCTGCTCACCTCGGACTGGTGTTAATTCCCAAGGCTGGCGATCGCACACGAGAGCGCTTGTTTCCAGTTAATTCTGACGTGAAACCATGCACGCAGTTATCCACGCTTACTGCATCTGTATGCTCAGCGCAGCTGGGCAAAAAAAAAAAAAATCAGCCAGGTAAACAACAGGCAGAAATAGCAGAGGTATTAATAAATTGCCACTCACATATTTTCCACTCTGAGGTAATGCAAAATGCAACAGTAACCAAAAATTAGTGCAGCAGGGCCCTGTTATACCTTTGATCTCTGTCCAAATTGATATAAAGGGAAAATCCATTATACCTTGGGAATAAAAATATGCTACTTATCTTCTCCCCCCCCCCCTCTGTTTTTAAATGTGGCTCTGAGACCGCAACTTTACAAATAAAGTCCTTGGAAAACCAGGGATGTTTCGGGCTGTCAGCTGCGCTCCTCCAGCTGCTACAGGTGGTCCTTTCGTCTCCCCGCAGGCTGGGAGCTGCGGCTCAGAGGCTGGCACTTCAGCTTCGGGCTCTCGGCAGCGGCTGTTTGCCTGTTTGCTTACAGCTCAGCGCCGCACGCTACCCTCGCAATCGCAATTTGATTTCCAAGATGAAACTCCGCACGTGCAGAAGCTGATAGCGCGCGTTTCACTGATTAGAAAGGCCAGGTAAGGACGCCAGGTGAGTTTGGGCGACGCTCCCGCAGCTCCCCATGGAGCTCCCCAGCTTCGCACACCGCCTCCAGGCAGCGGGCAGCTCCCGGGTGCGCTGCAGCCGCCTCGCAGGGATGCGGGAGGGATCCACGCGGCCGCCCGCAGCCCCACGTCCCGCACGACTCCACGTCCCTCGGGCAGAGCGAGCGGCTCCCGGCCATACGCCGCCCCGGCAGCGCCGTGCTCGGGTTGGCGCGCCCCGCACCGAGCCCCCTGCCCCGACGCCCACCCGCAGCCACCGCCGCAGGCAGCCCGACGCTGCCTTCTGCCCCCTGCCCCTAATTCCTCGTGGGGAAAACGAAGCGGGCAGGGCTCCGAGCGGGGCTGCCAACCCCACTGACACCCCTAATCCTGCCGACACCCCCGGTCCCGCTGACACTCCCCTGGCTGAGCCAAGCGGCACCGGGCGGGCACAGAAAGCCGGGGGGACCCCGGGGGGCTCGGCTCCCAGCCGGGGGGTGCCCGCAGCCCCCTCGGGGCCCCCCGGTGGCCGAGCCCAGCCCCGCCACCACCACCCCGTGCCCTCCCGGGAGCAGGGCCCGTAACCCCGGGGTCCCGGCAGCGCCCCCCCGGCCCCGGTATCGCCGCCGGCCGCCCCCCCGCTCCCACCTCTTCCGCTCCATCTCTGCCGCCGCGGCCTCCGGTCGCCGCCTCCCGGGCCCCAGCGGGGCCTCCCCCGGCTCCTGCCTCCCGCTGCCGCCCCCCGCCGGGCCACCGAGCGCGGCCTCCCCTCGGCCACGCCGCGGCTCCGCTCGGCTCCGCTCCGGGCCCGGCCGCTCCGCTCCGCTCCGCCCGCCCCCGCGGTTCCGCTCCCGCCCCTTCCCCCGCCGCCGCCGCCGCCGCCGCCGCTCCCCGCGCTCCGCCTCCCGCCAGGGTCGGGGGCGGCCGGATCCCTCCGCCCGGGCACGCCGCTGGATATAGTCCCAGCCGGGGGGCGGTGGGAGGCGGGCGGGATGGCCCCCACGGAGCCTCCCCCGGGACTCCCTCAGAGCCCCCCCGGGGTCCACCCAGCGACCCCCCCGCCTCAGCCTCCGCGTGGAGCCGCTCCGGAGCCCCGCAGCGACGCCACAGAGACCCCCCCCGCCCCGAGAACCCCCCACCCACGCTCCCCGGAGACCCCCTCCGGCTCCAGGGAGACCCCCCCGGCCGCCCGTACCCAGCCCTCCGCCTCCACATGGACCCCCCCCGGCTCCATAGAGACGCCCCTGGCTCCACATGGACGCCCCCCCACCTCCACAAAGACCCCCCCCGGCTCCCCATGGGTCCCCCCTTAGCTTCACAGAGACCCCCCCCTGGCCGTCCATGCCCACCCCTCCACCTCCCTATGGACCCCCCACGAGCTCCACAGCGACCCCCCCAGGCTCCACGGAGACCCCCCCAAGCTCCACATGCCTCCCCCCCCCCCCCCGAGCTTCCCAGAGACCCCCACCTCCACGGAGACCCCCCCCAGGCTCCACGGGGACCACCCCAAGCTCCATATGCCCCCCCCCGAGCTTCCCAGAGACCCCCACCTCCACTAAGACTTCCCCCAAGGCTCCACGGAGACCCCCCCGGCCGCCCATGCCCACCCCTCTACCTCCACCCCGACCCCCCCGAGCTCCACAGCGACCCCCCAGCTCCACCCCGACCCCCGACCCCCCCCCCCCCCCCCCCCCCAGAGCTCCACATGGCCTCCCCCGACCTCCCCGGAGACCCCCCCCAGCCGCCCATACCCAGCACTCCACCTCCACATGGACCCCCCCCGGCTCCGCGTGGACCCCCCCCGAGCTCCACGGAGACCCCCGCCCCCCCCCCCCCGCTCCCACCGAGACCCCGGCCCCGGGCTCACCCCGGCGCCCGCCGCCGCGCCCCCCCCGCGCTGTCCCGGCGGCGCCGCCTTGGGCATCCTCCTTCCCCCGCGCCCCGCTCCGCGGCCCCGGCCCGGCCCCGCGCCCCCCGCCCCGCCCGCTCGCGCCCCCTGCAGCCCCGGCCCCGCGCCGCAGCCCCGGGGGCTGCCCGCGCACCGCGGCACCGGGCGGGGGAAGGGGGGGGGGGGGCACCAAGAACGTGGGGCCACGGACGGACCACCCAGGACATAGGGCACGGACGGGCCACAAAGGACACAGGGCCGTGAACAAGCCGTGCAGGACACGGCCCACGGATGGCCCACCAAGGACACAGGGCGAGGATGGGCCACCGAGGACATGGGGCCATGGACAGACCACAAAGGACATAGGGCCGTGAACAAGCCATGCAGGACACGGCCCACGGATGGCCCACCAAGGACACAGGGCCATGGACAGACCACCCAGGACATAGGGCATGCAGGACGTGGGGCGTGGATGGGCCACCCAGGACATAGGGCATAGATGGGCCAAGCAGGCAGGACATGGCCCCATGGATGGCCCACCAAGGACATGGGGCATGTGTGGGCCCACCAGGACATTGCCAGCCCACCAAGGACATCGGGCCATGCAGGACATGGCCCCATGGATGGGCCACCAAGGACCTGGGGCCATGAACGGGTCATGCAGGACATGTCCCACGGATGGGTCACCAAGGATGTGGCCCCATGGGCAGACCATCCAGGACACAGGGCGTGGATGGGCCACCCAGGACAACGCCCACAGATGAGCCACCCAAGACATGGCCCTGTGAACGGACCACCCAGTTCATGGGGCATGGATGAGCCACCCAGGATGTGGCTCCATGGACTGGCCACCACAGAGATGGCCCTATGGACGGGCCATGCAGAACATAGGACATAGATGAACCAACCAGGACATGGCCCCATGGACGGGCCACCCAGAGCTTCCAAGCCCCCAGTCCCGCAGACAGACCCCTGGGGCCATGCCACTGGCAGCCCCACGGCCCGGTGTCCTGGGCAGGTGGGCAGCCCCATGGCCACCCCCGTCTCCCATGGGCAGGCAGGGCCATGCCAGCCCCACGGGCGGTGGGTGCTCAGCAGGGCCGTGGGGCACAAGAACCCCCAGTCTCTGCTTCTGCAGGCTGCGGTGGCGTGGCCCTAGCACGGGGGGCTTCTCCTCAGCCACGTGCCCAACGCTGGGACCCACACAGCTCACCGTGCCCAGCCTGCTGCACCCAAAACTGCCCTGACCCAACGCCCGCTGCCTCCTGCGGCGCCTGGGCATTGGAAGAAGAGGGCTGGTCTGCTACATGGCCCTCCTGGAGGCTTTTTCGGGGATGGTTGGGTTTGGACATCTTACGGGTCTTTTCCAACCTAAATGATTCTATGATTCTGTGGTTTTGCTGGGTTCGTTCAGCACGGTCTGTAGCACCAACATCCGTTCTCCTGGGTTAAAGTCCAAAAAGAGATCCATATAAAAAATACAAGAGGGAAGAAAATCCGCTGTGGAGGTGACGGTGAGAAGACAAAGCAATGAGAAGCTTTTTAGGAAACAAAACAGTAACCGACTGCCTACTAGGTGCATAGCGAGACCGTGTCCACGCACCGGGGAAAGCCCAGCCCAGCGGGCCATCGCCACGACGCTGGCCACGGGCACGTGCCCCAAGGAACCAAGCACGCCGCAAGTCGCTACGTGCCTCCAAGCCACCGAGTGCAGTACCCCAGGGGAGAGGTTTCTGCCTCCGGCTGCTGGTGAACACCGTCTACCTGGAACCCCGTGGTTTGATAACCACGACCGAGCAGCTGCGTTTTGGCAGCCGGGTGTATCACAGCAATACCCACCTCCCGAAAAGCACCGAGCCATTTGTCTTGGAAGCACCGCGCAGCAGCAAGCTCCGCAAGGCAGCCTGCTGTCGAAAACATCTTGGAGCAATTAATTTTTCTTTAATGAACAAGTGACACACTAGGCTTTCGTTAAGAACCCTGCACGGACCGGCAGTCCTGAAGCGACCACGATTGGAGGTACAAAATAACAACGCCTCCCGGTGTGTGCCCGGGTCCTGCTGGCGTCGGCAGGGCTCAGCGCCCTCCTGGAGATGAGCACGGCCCCGCCACCGCTCAGTTCTCCCGACACTGAACTTCTTCAGTCTGCTTGAACTTCCAGTACTTCCTCCAGCTCGCATCTGTGCAAAAAGCTGTTGTAGTTTTACTTATTTTTTTAAAAACAAGTCTCACTCACTTGTTTCAAATTCCCTTATTTGGAAAGCAGCAGGGAGCGCGAGGAAGGATGTGAGACGTGTGTCGGGGACGAGAGGAAACCCAGTCTCGCACACACGGGGCACGAGGTGTCCAGGCATGGGTAAAAGTTCAAAACAACTTCAAAGAGGTGGGTGCACCCCTAGGTGCAGGGTTGCATTTGCTTGTACAGGAAGGATTTTATATTTCACATACCTGACAGAGGAGATTGTGTCTTTACTTTAATCAATACAGAGCTTTCTGTTGCCCTAAAGGCATTCCATCTCTGTAGAGTTGTTTTTGGTTTTGTCGGTTTGTGTTTAACATCCTCTCCTTCTGGACTAACGCTTATGAAATGTCTCGCTTTGCTATCGCTATTATTTCCTGCAATCTTGAACACGCAGACCAGAAAAGCTCTAATTGCCAGTATTGATCAAAACCACATTATTTTTCACAAACATGCTTTCCCTTTTTCTGTGTTGCTGATTTTGGGGGGATAAAAAATAGACCTGCTAAAGTCATACCATTCCAATCGAACCCTCGTACTGAAATACAGCTTCTTGATGAATAAGAAAGGTCCGTGGAGCAAGCAGGCAAAGGGGAACTGAGGCAGAGTTATCCAGCTGCAGGCACAGAATCCTGCCCCTTCCTTGGCCCTCTGCTCCAAAACACTCCTCAGCACCTGGGCTGGAAACTTGGTAGCCTTCTCTTTCACACCAACCATTCCTCTTTCACCGATTAAAATCCAAGCCATGAAAAGGAGACAACATTTCACTGAACGAGATCAAACAAGACACAGTGTCCACCTTGGAACACAGCATTTTGAGGAAGACACTCTGGGAGAAAGCCAAGAGGAGAGCAATGAAAATCATCGGCTGTCTACAAACTGACCTACCAGGGATCAGGGAAGAACTGGATTTGTTTAGTCTCGAGAAAACATCTGAGATCTGATAACAGCCTTCAAATATGTAAAAGTGAAAGAATTACTGCACTTGAGCATTGCAGAAGGGGAGAGAATTTCTTTTTTTCCAAGCATGTAAGCTAAGAAGCTAAGCACGGAAACGGACCGCGTACAGGGACCAGAAGCTCTCCCTCAGTGGCACTTTTTAAGAACAAACTGGACAAACTGGAAAAGCTTGGGAGTGGATCCTGCTGTGGGGTGGGGATGGAGAACCTGACCTGTTAAGTGTCCACTGAACCTCAAGCAGAGGGTAACAGTAGTTAGGAAACTGGTTTTCACTGACAGGCAACAGGCTGCAAAAAAAGATGATGTTTACTGTAAGAGTACATGGAAATTTGGGTAGGAGCTCTTGAGCCCAATGAAAAGTGTTCCTGTGTTCCTTTGGGAATGCTGCTGAGGTACAGAGGGTGAGGTACTTGCAGACACTGATACCAGCTGGGTGTACTCGGGTGCCAGGCAGCCTGCGTTGCTCCAGGACTAGCAGATAATCCAAAAATCACCAAAATCAGCTGCTGCCAGACATAGAAGCTAGCACAGGATGTCCAGACAGAAAAACCTCTTCCATTGAGCTCCGCGGGTAGCTCTCCCTTCTGCTCTGCAGCGGAGCATCCCAGCCCCAACAGAGGAGCTTATTTCAGAGCAGGATTCGCCAGGGAACAGCCAGCCCACGAGAGGCTCCCTCAGAGGGAGCTGAGGTTGATCCGGAGGCTGCAGCAGCCAGGAGAGCGGCAAGGTCTCTAGAGCTGAATACAACAGACTGGATGGGGCTGGGGTGGTCGCGATAACAGCCCCGTGTTCCCCCTCCACCTACCGACACCCTTCACGAGGAAAGCGAAGTGTCCGGACCAAACATTCAAAAGAACCATTCAAAAACAAAAAAAGGCATACTGGAACACAAGTCTTGCTGTTTTTAGAGCTTGTTTTTAAGCTGTGTAGCTGACACCAAGCTGAAGGCGCTTTTTGATTTCTGTAAACGCTCAGCCCCGTGGCTGAGCCACTGCTGTGCCCTCTAGTGGATCTCTCCGGCTGCAAAAGGGAAGCTTCTCCTCCTCCGTCAGCTCCTGGTCTTTAACTAATTTGTTCATATAACGCATGTGATGTTTTGTTAGCTCACTCTGAAAAAAATAATTAACTATTAGAAAAGAGGTAACGCTAGGATAGTAAAAACTAGGATAGTAAAACTAGGATAGTAAAAACTAGAAAGATCACCCCAGCACCTGGAGAGTAATTACTCAGATTTTAACAGAAATTTGCCCAAGAATGCAAAGCCATTTCTAATGGCGTATTTCTGAAGAATGCTTGCTCTTGTGGAAGAAATACTAGAAATTAAATTAGTTATAGGCTAATCTTAGGGTTAATTAGAGACAAAAACATCATTTGAAATGCAGCAGAAAACACAAGCAGCTGAACAATCGCCAAAGGGTAAACAAATCCAAAGTCCATATATTCCTGACAGTGCCTGCCTGCACAGGCAGCTGGTGTTTGGAATATGTTTTTGAAGTATTTTCTGATCCAATCTGCTGTGCACAGCGCTATCACTGGGTCCTTGCTAACAACCCTCACTCTGTGAGGGTTGTTAGCAAGCCGCAGGCTGCGAACACGGGAAGACCACGGTCCTCCACAGAGCAGGCAACAGAGGCAGGTCCTGGGTCTGAGGCCTCCTGGAGACTTCTCTGAGCAGTGGGAGCAGAGGCTCAGCCACCCGCAGGAGCACGCCAAAACTAGGTCATTTCTGAAGTCAGCAGCAGCGCGTTATGCCTGTCCTGTCTAGACATGTTGAACAGGTAAGGGAGAGCACAGCCTAACTGTTCAAATCTGATCTTACGATCTTGATGGCATGCGAACGTAGGCTAGCACAATGCCCACTTTCAAGGCATGCCTCAGATGAAGGTGGGTCGATGGCCGTGTGCATCCTCAGGGCTGTTGTCGTCAGCATTTCCAGGCACAGGGGCTTTAGCCCTCAGTCCAGGAGCACTGCTGCAGCTGGTGAGGGGACAGACTGCAGAAATAACACGATTAGCCCATCACGCTTCTGTACTGCCCGACTGGAGTGAGTTTTGCATAGGGAAATAATTTGTTTTCCCCACACAACTCATTATCGATGATGCTGCATTAATGCTGAAGCAGTTATTGTTACGTAGTTCAAGCGTCCTGCCAGATTTTACAAGTTTTCCGCAGAAACATCACTGAGGAGCCTTCAACCCTGAGTGTAACACCCAAACAGCACAGCTACTGCAACTGAGATAAAGTTTTCCCTAAAGAGATTCAAGCATTAAGGAAATGCCAAAAATTCTAACTAGATGGAATTTGGCACCGAACAGAGAGAGAACAGCGATCCTGTTATCACACAGACACATTTGCTTGCAAATTTTGGCCTTTGGGGAAAAGGGCTGAACTTCCCCCCGGGTCTGAGTTGTCTGCTGTGGCTTCGTGGCTGAGACTACGTCGAGACCAATCCCCATGCTTCATCTAACAGCTAAAGACTTTTTCATGTAAAGTGCTCTGCAGCGGGCTGTTACGTCCCTAATTTGTATTTTGATAGATACACCTAAGAAATACAGATGTATATTATTTTCCTACTCAACAGCCACATTAAAAAAGTAACCCTGAAGCTCTCTAAGCCACTGGGTTTCATCCTTGTGTACCGAAAACCTCCCAGGGTTTGCAGACTACCTTCCCTGAGCCCCTGGACAAGAAAAGCCAGCCTATTTTCAGCTAGCAGAAAAAGCTAGCCTATTTTTAGACAGGCATACGGCTTTAAATAGGTGTTGACCTCTTAACCTATCTGTGTGGATGCAGAAGTTGATGTTAAAAACAAACAAAGCCTTGCACTAAATGCCGGCAATCTGTGCTACCGCGGAACTCTGCAGCACTGGCTATGAAAAGTTAACTGGAGGCAAGAGCCCACGGACGCGGCTGAGCTAGGAAGGACCAGCTTACAATCAACACGTCACGAAGAATAGTTCAAAGACCACAGCAGCATTAAAAGTGACGAGCAACAACTACCCCGGGACAAACCAAAGGCTCAGTAAGCCCAGCCCTACCAGCAGGCACTTGTTGGTGCCTGAGGAAACTGCGCAGGAAACGAGGCGAACACGTGGCACACCCTCCTTAGGACACGCATTCAGACGAGCTGAAGACACAACACAGAACCAGAACAGGGATCCAGTTTAAAGAACACAGGCAAAGAAGATAACAGCACCACCAAAACATCATTCACTTGGTTTATTTTGTACATCAGCTTTACAAATTACTTGCATTACGCCAAGACCAGCTGTGGAAGTGATGAGAAGAGCACTAGGCAGGCTGGTACGTGAAGTAAAACCCGGTCACAACCAAGTGGCCACAGCTGCTCACGGCAGAGAGCGGGACGTGGCAGCCCGTTGCAGAATCTGTACCAGGCATTTCAAGTTCACCTCAAAGCAGGTCTCAGCGGACGGATGGCTCCAAAACACTCAATCCAGCGATAAATTTCCTACAATAAACACAAAGCAGTCATTAAGCAGCGCTTCCTGCAACGTGCTGCAGCAGTCAGCACTACGGAGAGATTTCAAAACCCTCCGGTATTCACACAAGACGTTTCTGTTACAGATACACCAACACCAGAAGGCTTTTAAGTCTCTTTGGAAGGAACCGTAGGCCACCACAGAAACATCCTCTTTCTCTACAGCACTGAGCGTTTTCCAGATGATTTGTGCACACTGACACATCAGCGCTCTTATGTGAAGACAGAGAACGTAAGCTGTGGGCTCAGGAAGGCATCCACGTACCTACTACTGACCAGGACAGTTTTTACATAAAGAAAGCCCCTTCTGCTTAATTTAATCGTTCCTACATCACCTGAGAGCTTTTCCGCTGACTTCTCCACAAACTTCCACAGTCACCTGAGATACTACGAGCACAGCTGAGTCTCATGAAAAATTTCTTTCATCCTTTGGTTACGCTGAGGAATAAATAACCTGTTTGATGCACACTTTGAAAACAGGGAAGACACGGTAAAACATTTAAAATCCAACAGGTACCTCTGCAAAAAGCCTTACGGAAGCACTGATGTTCTTTCCTGTGACTGGTTTCTCTATGAAGTTGTGCAGCTTGAAGGCAAGCCCCTCACTTTCATCTACCAACGTTTATACGTAAGTTATTCTGAGAAGCAGCAGCATATATGGAGGGGCATACAGCTTCCTGTCGGCCTCTTCCTGTCAGCATCCTTTAATGTAAGGCAAAGTCTTCATAATTCTTATATCTGCAGCAAGGAATGAACTAGTTCTAAGCCTGCTTACTACACGTGCGTGTATTCAGAGGCCCAACAGCAGGTACTGTAATTGCTGCTCTAGCTTTATGGATGGCCAGTCTTACAAAAACCTCAAAACTTACAAGAACTTACAAAAAGAACAGTGTGTTTCATATGCAATTAGAAAGGGAGAGGAAAAAACACCTCGAGAAAGCCAATTTTCAGATGAATTTTTTGTATATAGTAACCAGCACAGAACGCCTAGCTTATTTTTAGTAACTCCATGGAACAGAAAGGCATCCGAATTTGCCTGACAACAAAACCAGTCTTGAGCTTGAAGCCATTCTAGCTAAGATTAGAAGCAAGTGGCTCCCTTAGAAGTTCCAAATTACCACAAAAGACTTTATTTGGCTTCTCAAGAATCTCGGTGAACTGTGAAAAATCCACTGCTTACCAAATAATCACTTGAGAATAAGACTCTTATTAATATTTCATCCTTTGGCACTCTGAGAAGCCCTGCCCACAGAACAAAACAAGACAAAGCAATAAACATTGAATAACACCAGATTAAGCAGCGCTGTTTTGGACCAACAATTTGGCCGTGCCCTGGAGAAACGAGGCATGCCAACTGCCACATCCACACACCTCTACCACTTAAAGCTGCCAGGTGCACAAAGCAAACTCACCGTTAGAGGGAAGCTTAGTCTTCATTTTTATACTTGCCACCGATGTAGGGCACGTACTGAAGGACGAGCTTCCAGTCTGTGATCCATATTACGCCAGCACCAGCTACACCACCCCACGTGACGAGGGTGGGAGTCCTAAAGAAGAGAGGCAGACGCACATGGGTAAACAACCAATCCTCCACGGTCAGAGGGCTGGCAGACGCTCACCCCAAGGTACCTGGGAAATTCATTTCAATCAAGAAAGCAGCTTGGCAGAAACTTGGAGAGAACCCCATGCACAAAGGAGCTGGTTTCCAAGATAACCAAGATGTTTTTACAGGAAAGGGTTGATAAGCTTTTATTTAAGAGGGGTGCTACTAAGCTTAGAAAAGACATACAGCTTGGTTTATTATTCTAACTCTACAGCTCGTGTCCCCTTTATTCTTGCCTGTGGCTACCTCATCCTTCCTCACCATGAACTGACAACCTCAGGTGCTGCAGCAGGCACCTCTGAAACGCTCTGAGGACAGCCAGGACAACACGGAGGCCAAATGCCCAGCTGTCAAACCATGGTGGGATAAAATCTAACCCCAACAGGCACCTCTCACTGCTGCAACCCCAGCTGTGGACCCCCACTGCACCAACAGAGAACCACGGAGAGGTTTGGGTTGGAAGGGACCTCAAAGCCCACCCCGTCCCACCCCTGCCATGGGCACGACCCCTCCAGCACCCCAGGCTGCCCCCAGCCCCATCCAGCCTGGCCTTGGGCACTGCCAGGGATGGGGCACCCACAGCACCTCGGGGCAGCCTCAGCCAGGGCCTCACCGCCCTCAGGGGGAAGAATTTCTTCCTGACAGCTCATCTAAACCTACCCTCTATTAGTTTAAAGCCATTACTGCTTGTTCTGTCACTGCCCCCCTGACAAAGAGTCCCTCCCAGCTTTCCTGCAGCCCCTCCAGGCACACAGCCCGCTGTCAGGTCTCCCCAGAGCCTTCTCTCTCCCTGAACACCCCCAGCCCCCCCTCAGGGCTCCCCCGGCTCCTGCAGCAGCCCCCAGCAGGGCTGGGGCGCCCCAAAGCTCCCTGAGGGGAGCAGAACAGGGCCCAGAGGGGGAGCTGAGGGCCGGCTGCAGCCTCCCAGGACCCAATAACCCCCCCCCCCCCCCGGACCCCATAACACCCCCCCCCAGGATCCCATAACCCGCCCCCCCGGACCCCATAACCCCCCCCCCCAGGATCCCATAACCCGCCCCCCCGGACCCCATAATCGCCCCCCCCCCCCCAGGACCCCATAACCCCCTCAGGACCCCATAACCCTCCCCCCAGGCCACCATAACCCCCTCAGGATCCCATAACCCCTCCCCCCCGGACCCCATAACCACCCCCCCCCCCGGACCCCATAACCCCCTCAGGACCCCATAACCCCCTCAGGACCCCATAACCCCCTCAGGACCCCATAACCCCCTCAGGACCCCATAACCCCCTCAGGACCCCATAACCCCCTCAGGACCCCATAACCCCCTCAGGACCCCATAACCCCCTCAGGACCCCATAACCCCCTCAGGACCCCATAACCCCCTCAGGACCCCATAACCCCCTCAGGACCCCATAACCCCCTCAGGACCCCATAACCCCCTCAGGACCCCATAACCCCCTCAGGACCCCATAACCCCCCCCCAGGACCCCATAACCCCCTCAGGACCCCATAACCCCCTCAGGACCCCATAACCCCCTCAGGACCCCATAACCCCCTCAGGATCCCGTAACCCCCTCAGGACCCCGTAACCCCCTCAGGACCCCGTAACCGCCCCTCAGGACCCCGTAACCGCCCCCCAGGACCCCGTAACCCCCTCAGGACCCCATAACTGCCCCCCAGGACCCCATAACCGCCCCCCAGGACCCCATAACCCCCTTCAGAACCCCGTAACCCCCCCCCGGACCCCGTAAACCCCCTCTCCCAGGACCCCCCCCGCCCCTCACCAGTTCTGCAGCAGCTGGGCGTAGCGCGGCCCCAGCACCCTGCTCAACATGGCGTCGCCTCAAAGTCACCCCCGCCCCGCGCATGCGCCGCCGCCCCGCGCCGCGCAGAGGAAGGCCCCCGGCCCGCCGCCAGGGGCTGCCCGCGGCGCTGCCTGAGCGCGGCCGTGTTGTCATGGCAACGGGTCTCCGTGCCTATGGGGGGGGCGGGGGCTCTGAGGGGACAGGGCCTGGCAGGGACACGGGGGGCATTGCCCTGTCCCCACAGCATGACAGGGTCACAGGGGATAGAACCATAAATCACCGAATCATTAGGGTTGGAAAAGACCTCCGAGATCACCTGGTCCAACCGTCCCCCTCCCACCACTGTCACCCACCGAACCCTGTCCCCAAGCACCACGTCCAGCCTCTCCTCGAACACCCCCAGGGGTGGAGATGCCACCACCTCCCTGGGCAACCCGCTGGGAGGGACTGGCCCTGTCCCCACAGCAGGACAGGGACACGGGACGGTTAGGCATTGTCCCCACACCAGGACAGGGACACAGGATGGTTGGCCCCCACACCAGGACAGGGACACAGGATGGTTGGCCCTGTCCCCTCACCAGGACAGGGAGGTGAGCCCTGAGGATCTGGCCCAGTCCCCACACATGGCAAGGGACACAAGCCCTCAGGGCACGCCCCCGTGCCTACAACGGAGAGGCCTGCGGGGGCTGGCCCTGTCACCACAAGGAAGAGGGGTCACAAGCCCTGAGGGGCTGGGTCTGCCCCTATACAAGGGCAGAGATGTGGGGTGAGCCCCCTGTCCTCATGCTGGAGCAGGAACATGACTCCTGAGGATCTGGTGCTGACCCCACGCTGGCACCAGCTCAGCTTCTGGCACTCCGTGCTGGAGGAGGCTGGCATCTGTCCAGAGGAGTTTCTCCAGCGCCTGTCCGTGCCTCTGCAAACCCTCCTTGCTGCTGTCACTCATCCTCTCCCAACAGGAGAGGGAGTTTTGAGCCAGATTTTTTCATAAAACATCCCTAAATCCACCAATGGTTCCATAAAGTTCCTCTGACCCCCCCAAAGCCAGCTCAGCTTCTTGTTAATCTGCAGGTCCCAGAAAGTCCAGGGGGACGCTGGAGCCCGATGCTCTCATCTGCCTGAGCTCCGTGGCTGGGCTGCCTCAGCCTTGGGGCTGCAAACCCCGTCAGAGCCGGTGTCCAGGAGCGATGCCAGCAGCCAGCACCTTCCTTCACACCCTGTGCTGCGTGTGCATGTTTCACAGAGCCCAGATCCACAGAGCTGAATCTCTTGCAAAAATCCAGCCTGTTTTTTTTTTTTTTTCCTTCTCACCGGGACACAGGACAGCTATTTTATCAGCTCTTTGCATGATCAACTTCACCACCACATTTTGACGGTTTGAGTTTTTCTCTGCCTAGATACCAGCGGGGCGATGCAGGTTACTGAACCATGCAGGCTTTTGGGTTCATTTCTGTGAGTTTTTTTCTCCGTTGCCCACGCACCAGCTGGTGCATGAGGAAGTCAGACGGCGCCGCACGGCGTGCGATCCTGCAGGAAACCGGTGCCTTTGCCACCGCCGCTGTGGGTATGGAGGGGGAGTGAGCCTGGTGGGCAGGCTCTGCACAGGTTTTGCTTTTTTAATGACATTTCAGCTCTGTGTCTTGAAGTCATGCAAATGCAGGACAGTCTCAGCTTTCAATTTGCAATTAGAGTTTCCTAGATGACCCAAAAAAAAAAAAAAAACCAACAAAATAACTCCAAACTTTAGAGGCAATGAAAAACATCTCAATGTGTATCTTCAGAAAAGCCCTGGGGCTTTCAAGGCAATTCTGAGGGCATTTCCTCCTGATTTTCCACAGTCCAGGCAGACACCGAAAGAGACAATAATACTACCAATTTCCTGGTTAAACCAACAGCAATATTATCTTCTTCCAATGTATTTTACTGTCATCTGCAGTTCAAGTGCCACACAAAGGGATCAGCTGGCTGCTCTGGACACCACACTGTGACACCACGCTTGCTCTTTCCTTGCAGAAACTCGTTTCAGCTGCTGGGACGAGAACATGGCTCAGACCACAGCAGGGAGCTGAAGCTTACCTCTAACTGTAAGAGGCCACCGAGGTGAGGGACACTTTCTTCCCTGGCTGGCTTCTGTGGCACAGCTGTCCCTTTATGTTTGGAAGCAGGAGAGAGGGCAGTGAGCCTGGTTGCCCAGAGCTGCCTTAGGGACACCACAGGGAAGCCTGGAGCGAACTATTTGCTCTCGGCCACTCTGCAGCACCTCCTGCGTTGCTCCTGCCCTCAGCTCCCAGCCCAGGCGCTTGCCTGCGTTACATTCCGCCTGGTGCATCTCTGAGCGTCTGTCTTCCAAGCTGCAGCCTTGCTCCCAGGCACGCTTTTCTCTCACGTCTAGATTTGGTACAAGCTTGGTTTCTCAGTCCTCACCCTTCCTTGTCCTGATAGGGGTAGATGGCTCCAGCCTCACCCTGAGAGCGCTCTTCACTCCCTGGCCTGGCAGATCACATTTCAAATTTCTCAATAACCAAAGTATTTGGTGTCCTGAAGCAGTTTGGCTTCTCTGGACCTGTCCTAGCACTTAGCCAGCTCTAGGGAGGAAAGCAAGTAGGCTGGGCACACGGCCATGCAACTCCCAGGGCTGAGCAAGCGAGGAACAACGCAGGGAAAAACCAAGCCCCGCGAGGAGGCAGTGAAGGCAAAGAGGACGAGGCGAAGTGTATCAGCTGGGACAAGGAGACACTGAATTAAAAGGACAGTCATTTGATTCACTCGCTGCGGCTCGGGAAGAGCAGTGCACTACCTCAAAAAGAGCTTGCTTACTGCCGAGAGAAGGGAGACAGGGCTTAATGACATTTAACTAATTACTGCAAGAGTCACTGCTTAGTTAATTTGGTCGGTTTCTCCTTCATGGCACTGTGTGGACAAGCCCTGGGCAGGAGCAGCGCAGCAGAAATGCCAGCAGCAAGCCTGAGGAAGGAGCTGCTGTCAGGCAGCATCACGACACCAGGGCCTCAGAGAGGGTCCGCTGGGGCTCGGTGCTCCTGGCTGCAGCTGCCACGGCTTCGTTTCCCCCCGCAGTAGCCTGATGTGATCAGCAAGCTGGCAGCAGGGGGTTAACCCAACCACTGAAACCACAAGGGTTAACGTGATGACAAGCTGGGGGAAATGCCTGTTGATCAGAGGGGCGATGCACGGGGGAGCTGCCCAGTGAAGGCTGGGGGACCAGGGAAGGGAGAACCCAGCCAGGCAGCACAGCGGTGGGCTGCAGATGCAGAACCATCACGCCTGATGCAGCTTGGCCAGGGCACTGCCTCACCCCTACGATGCACTCGTGAGGCTGGACGACCTCCTGCTACCTGCTCCAGTCCGTTCCTGGTGGCTTTAAGCCCTCCCGACCACTCTGCCAGGTCGTCTCCCCCCTCCCCACGCTGTGCCGGGCTCCTGGCAGGGGCTGGCCACATTTATCCCAAGTGCCTGCTTGCACCGAGCGGCCCCGACCTCGCTGGGTGCTCCCCAGGCAGGGCAGAGGCGGGGAAGCAGCAACGCCCCGGGGAGGAGGCCCAGGACCTCTTTGACCATGGCACGGCCGAAGGAGAAGCTGTGCCAGAGACCCCAGCACCCCCAGGTCTGCCAAAGCCTCCTGGAAGCTGCCCCGATCCCGCGGTGACGGGCAGAGCTGGAAGCCTTCCCCGGGGGCAGCAGCAGCTCAGGCTGCCCCACGGCGCCCATTCGGTGGGCAGGAGGAACAGAGAGCGAGGGGACAGCACCTGGAAACCTGCTGTGGCTCGTCTTTTCCTTCTTTCTTTTTTTTTTGTACAAGGTAAAACCTTTATTACAACTTTTCATTCATAGGTATACAACATCTGAAAGACAGATATGGGGAAAAAAGGTAATATTGTTATAAAATGTCACATTTATTGCTACATTACTGTTATATACAGGACAGTTCTCAAAATCTACTTTAAAAAAGTTAGGATTATTTAAAAATTCCAAATAATCCAGCCAGCTGTTTTGACACTTGTATAAAATTATTTAAAAAAATGAAAACAATTCTTATCTTGAGGCACTCGGAAACACAATTTAATCCCCCAATTGTGATTCATTTCAAAGAACAACTCATTTCCCCACCCCCAAATACTTTATTTTTCTATTTTTTTATTTTTGCTGGGTTAGGCATATATATATATATATTTACTATATATATAGTTCAAAACTATAATGTGTATCTGATTTAAGAACAAGGATTTCAGCCACTTAAGTACATCTGGATTTACAGGTAGGCAGCATAAACATCAAAAGCAAGGACCAATTTTTTTTAAAGGCCAAAAACCAAAACCAACCCAAAACTTTCTATGGGGTTAAAAATAAACAACGTCCGCACGCATCTCCCGTCTGCTCTCCCACCCCCCCCTCCTACAAAAATATATATGAAGAGCAACCAAGTAATGCTTCGTTTTCTCAGGGAGCTCCTTAGAAAATGGTTCCTTTCCTGCAGACCGCGAGGCCGTCCCCGCTCGGCCTCCCCGGCTGCCTCCTTCCCCTCTCACAGCTCCAACACCTCCGGCAGGGGAGCGCTCGGCCTCCCGCGGCCCCGTCCCTCCCCGAGCCCCCGCGTTACAAGGTTTGCTCAAGCGCTGGTGGGTTTCAAGTGATTTGGGAGACGCGGGAAGGGGGAACCGCGGCGTCCCCAGCTTGCTGCTCGTCAGCAGGCGGCCTCGGCACCCGGCTCCCCCCGTTTTACAGCGCAACCCCTCTGCTCCCCCCCCAGTGCCACTGCCTGCGGCCGCGCTGTGCCCACAGCGGGGATCGCAAGGCCCGAGGAGCAGGAGGCGTACAACAGCGGAGGAACAGCAATACTGGTGTGGAGCCTCACGGCGGGGCTGCCTCTCGCCCCCCGAGGGGGGCACGCAGGACGGGAACACAAGTTTTAGCAGAAAGGATGCCGCCTCCGCGCTCGGCTCCCGCGGGAGCCCCGTGGGTGAAGGCCCTGAAGATGAAACCTCTGCAGGGAGCAGCAGCTCCCCACACCCGCCGCAAGGGCTGCGGACCCCAGACCCGCTGCAGCACCCATCTCCCAAATCCTCCTAGCCCAGCGGACGGGCTTGAGCCACCTCGGGGCTGGAGGTGGATGAAGGAAGCCTGGCCCAGCAAGGAGGTGGGACGCAGCTGCTCCAGGCGGAGGTGCTGGGGAAGAGGGGGCGAGATGAAGGATGCTGGCAGCGAG
Source organism: Anser brachyrhynchus (assembly GCF_964034855.1). NCBI lineage: Eukaryota > Metazoa > Chordata > Aves > Anseriformes > Anatidae > Anser > Anser brachyrhynchus. The sequence goes on from NC_137716.1 coordinate 6,878,252, forward strand.
CTGCTGAGCATCGAGCAGAAGGCACGGGAGGGTGAAGCGTGCACGGAAGAGCCCCAGGACAGGCCCTGCCCCTCCAATTCAGTGCTCAGCTCCCGCAGCACGAGTTGGAGGGGGTGTTCCTGTGCTCTCATCACTCGTCCACCCCCCTGGTTCCGGGGCGCCGGCCTGAAAATGGTTTTGGAGCTGCTAGAAATGAAGCTGGACCCTGAGAGCAGCAGGGAGCAGGGGCTCAGCAGTCATGGACAAGAGCGGAGAGAAGGGGCTGGGCTGGGACCTGCAGAGCCCCGGGGGACAGGAGAGGGGGTTGCATAGGATTTCACAGGGCAAAGACCTCGTGCAAGCTTGTGGTGCAGAGAACAGGTCTTGCTATTGCTGGTGTTAAGCAGGAAGGGGGGAATCCAGCAGCCACGGCTTGCTCCAGGTCAGCCAGCCCCGTGTCTGGGGCTCACTGCCTGTCCCAGCCCAGCTCCAGCGCCAGCTCTGCGTCACCTCCCCGTCCCCAGCTCTTTGCTAAAGCCCCAGCCTGGGGGCTGGCTGCACCTGGAGCTGGCCCCGATTCACCAGCACGGCATGCAGCAGGGCCTGCAGGACCATGGGCTCTGCCGGGACGTAAGTTGGCGGCCATCCCATGAAAGCAAAGCTCAGGGATGGCGAGGAAGGGGAATGGGGGGTCGCAAGCCTCCTGTTTCTCGAGGGCCCCCTCTCCTCTGCAGGCTGAGGGGAGGGAGCAGTGAATCACCCAGCCAGGGCCCAGGCCCCAAAGGCTCTGCTGGCTTCAGCGCGCGTGAGACACAAAGGACCTTTGAGAGAAGCTTCTGCACTGAACCTGAAATTGCAGACTCCTGGGGAAATCCCAGCCTGCCTCTGCCCTTCCTGTTCGATCACCACCGGGCGGCAAGTGCAAAACCTCTAGGAAACCGGCGCATCGCCAACGCACCGACTGCCCGCCGAGGTCACGGCTGGGGAGCTCTCACATCACGCTTCTGCATTTCGCAGCTGGAGAGGGCAAAAACCCCAAGTGCCAGGCACAGACCAGGGCCCCGAGCAGTGGGCAGGCAGAGCACGTCCCCGCACCGTGCGCAGCCGCATCCCTCGCTCCCAGGCTGGAGCTCGGTGCAGGAGGTGGCACGGGCTGCGACCCAGACGTCGCGGGTCCTGTCCCCTCCCGCCGGCACAGCACCTTAGGAAACCAGAGCGAGATGTAAAAGCAGGGGGCAGAGAGCCCGAGGAGATGTTGGCAAAGAGCAGGAGCTGAACGGCAGCCAGGCGAGTTGGCTCGGCTGCGAGTGGGTCTGGTGGTGGGTCACGGGCAGGGGAGCGGCTGCCAAAGGAGGGGGGAGCTGGAATTCGGCTCCCCAGGGAGCGCTGGCAGCAGGCGCAGGCGGGGGCTGCCACCACCTCCCGCCGGTGCCGTCAGTGCGAGACCATCGCGGTGCAGTCTCGGGGAGGCTGCAGCTGTTTTGCTCTGGGGCAAAAGCAGGTGAAGGCGAAGAGAGGGAGAAAGAACAAAAATCTGCGAGTTTTGCTGTTAACAAACCAGATTCCAGCCACTCCCCAGCACCTGGCGGCGCGCTCGGCTCCGCAAGCGGGGCCGAGGGAGGAAGCACAGCACCGGGTCCACCTCGCAGCACATCACCTGCCCACGGCACCTCCCTGGGCAGGACCACCCTGGGCAAGGGACACTCAGACAGGCAGGGAAGAGAAAGGGGGCAGAAAAGAGATCTCCGAGCTCGCCAGCAGAGTTCTCTGGCCACTCCGCCCGAAGAGTTTCATTGCAACAGGCTGGTGCTTCGGGGACAGCACCTGGCTGATGATTGTTCTTAGAAAAGCCACTTTCCCTGCAGGTTACAGGCACCACGTTCACCCCAAGCCAAGCACAGCAGGCAAGCCAAAGTCATTTTTCCTCGCTACACTCCTATAAAAGAGGCAGCTCCTGGGCGCAGCAGCGCCAGGCCCCCGCATCGTGCTTCCCTGCTGGAGAATGGAGGAACCAAACCCTCCCCAGGCCCTGGCACAGCGGGGTTTATGCTCGAGGACTCATGCCACACCTTTGTCCAAGCCCTGCCAAGGAAGCTAGCCAGTTTTGCTACAGACAAAAGACCTAAACCCCCTAAACGCGGATGGAAAGCCCCCTCTCCGTGGGAATGCCCGCCGGTTTGGGGGTGCTGGGAAAGGCGCTGTGTCAGCCAGAGCCCCCTTGGCCTGCGGAGTGTCAGGCAGCACTCAGAGGGGATGAAGCTTTCAGTGACATTTTGACCAAATCATAAATTTTCGCATGTTCTTTGCTGACAGTTTCTGCATTTTTTTTTTTACAGGGCCTTTTCTTTCAATCCACCTGTACACGACCACCTTCCCAAGGTCTTGTTGCTAAATCAAAGTGTTGGGGAAGCACTTGAAAGTCTTTTTGTATGGTTTCAAGCTTGCCAGGCTAGGACATCGCTGCATCCCCCCGGTACTGGGGCAGCCGCGCTGAGCCCGCGGAAAGCCCCACACGAGTGCAGCTGACTCCCCACTTCCTACCCCAAAAGAGCACCCAAAAGAGCTACGGCTGGACCAGCAGGGAGACAGGGGCCCATCCTGCTCCAGCAACCGCACCCGGCTCCTGTCTGGGATGCCTACGGGGAGACGAGCGATGTCCTGAGTGTTTCCAACACGTTTTGCTAGAGCACAAAGCATGGCTACAAAAAAAAAGAGCACCAGGTTACGCCAAGGAAATGCCACGGGACCTAATCCTGTTCACCAGCCCTTCCCTTTCTCTATGCTGAAGCAATGCAGCTCCCCGAGAAACACAGGCCAGAGAAGCAAAGTGGAGAGAGGTGGACCCTGCTGCTGGAGCTCCAGCTGTGCTCGCTGTCCCCACGTGCCCCCCGGCCAGCCCCGCGCCCCCAGACTGTCCCGCTCAGCCCGGCCCCGCCAGGCAGAGCCAGGCAGCAGCTGGCCCTGGGCATCGGAGGCGCTGCCGAGCTGGGGCTTCGCCTCGCCCTGGGGTGCTGACCCCGTCTGCTGGGAAGATCCGGGCACAAAACACTTCGGAAGTGATTCTGGAGAAGGGGAAGGAGAGGGAAGAAACAAAAAAAAATCCCGGTGGACGCTCTTCCGTTGCCAGCTGCTGATGGGCTGCTGCAGCTCAGCACCATCGTGGCCCTGCTGAGCTCCCTGTGCTGGCTCCCGTGCCGGCGGGGCCCCCGCCGTGTGCTGGGGCTTCCTCCTGCTGGGTACGCTGGAGGCATCTGCAGCAGCCCCGGTGAGCCTCGGAGTGAAGGGGTCGTTGGCACAGCTCGGCTACCGGAGTATGTCGTGTGGGACGGGTGCTTGCTGCTCCCCGTCCTTCCCAGATGGAGAGAGGAGGCCGGGAGCACTCGACAGCGGCCACCATGCGTCCCCGGTGGCAAGAAGGGTGGCGTGCTGAGCTGAGCTCACCTCTGTGGATGCTTTGGAGACACGACAGCGGGTGAAGGCGGGATGCAAAACCACCCCTCTTCCTGAGCCTGCAGCATTTGCACTTCCAGCGATCACAGCTCCAGAGCGTGGAGACGCTGCAGAGGCGGGGATCCTGCCGCAGCCACGGCTTGCCGAGGGCTGGAGTGGCTGCTCCCCTTCCCACCACCTCCAGCTCCTGTGTCCGTGCGTCCATCCGCTCCGACGCTGACGGAGCAAGGTCCCCGCTGCTGCCTTTGCTCCACCTGCCTCTGCCTCTTCCCAGTCCCTCCAGCTTTGTTCGGTCGTCTTTGTTCAGCACAGCCCCTGGAAGCGCCTCTGACAGCAGGAGTTCGCTCGGATGCGCGGGCGCAGGGCGTTCTGCTCCGCCCCGGGTCTTCCTCTCGCACCCGCGTTGCTTCTTGGCTTACCTTGGAAGCGCACCAGTCCCTTGGTTCTCTTCCACCCCCCAGCGCCTGCTCTCTCCCGGCAGCTCGTCCTCCCTGCCACGGCGCTCCGGAGGCGCGATGCAGCCGCCAGCAGCCTCCAGGAGGAACGCGAACCCTGCAGGGAGCTTTGATGGACCTCGGTCTCCTCCCGGGAGGAGCTGGAGCACTGCAGAGGATGCTGCTGCAACTTGCTTTGCTGTTTAACTTCCTTTTCCCAAATCAGAAGTGGCCAAAGCAAAGAGATGGTGAATTCAGCACGAGTTTGTTTGTGTTTTTTTTTTCTTTTTTTTTTTTTTTTATAATGGAAGGTACAAGCCAGGCAAGGAAGAACATCTCCTTGCTGTGGCTACATTCGTTTTTAGTGGCTTTCAGAGCCGAATCTGAGAATTCCTCTTTATATCCAGTCTCTCTTAATACAATTTTAATATTCTGGTTGATCCTAAAGATGCAACGTTAACTATAGAAACAGCAGCAGAAAAGCATGGGGTACAAGACATTTTTTTATACAAAAAAAAATTCTTTTCGTCGCTTACAAAACATATGCAAAAGAAGCTAAAAAAAACAAAAGGCATTGCTATTTGTTCTACATAAAAAATCTCATAACTAATGTTCTTTTTTTTTAAAAAAGAAATATTAAGCTTAGGCACAATTTTGCTGCTGGCTGCTTGTGAACAAGCCAAGAGAACACGCCACCCCCTCCTAACTGAGTGATATGTATTGACTGTTCCGCACTTTATACTTAAGGCAATTTTTTTGTTTTTGTTTTGTTTTTGACAAAAGTGTTTTTCCACCCCTTACGTCATGCCAGGATCCGTCCACGTGTGTCAGTATTAGCAGTACTAAAGTTTATGGTTCGAGAAGGTTGCAGGTCACACCGAGGGTTTTCTTCCTACAGATCTCTGTATCCAGAGGAACAAAAAGATCTACAAACAAAACAAGTAAAAGCCACAAATGAGAAAAACCCAAGTGAGAATAAAACAGGGCCACTGTACCGCAGCCTCATCTCTGCAGGAGAAGTCAGCCCCGAGGGCCTGATGTGGCTGAGCAGAGCTGAGACACGAGCTTGCTGTTTTGCTGGGTTGCCAGCTTTTGACTTTTGTTAAATAATTTTTGGTTTTCCACAGCAGCACCATGCACCCAGGGGATGCGGGGCCACTATGGGGGGACTGCAGGCTGCTGGGTTAGCCCTGCCCCATCTCTCCTGGATGTGTTCAACCCCCCGTCAGCACCCCTGTACTGCTCAGACTAAAACCAGGGACAGCCCAGCAGAACCTGCGCCTGCCACGGCCTCGCTTGGGATTTTCACTTTCTGTGCCTTCCCCAGCATTTCTGGGACCTGCCCCTTCCCTCCCGTGGGACCACCGCAGTCACTGGTTTCCAGTAGCCGACTGGGGCAGGGCTGGGAAGCGCAGCGCAGAGCTGAGCTTGCTCGGGGTGGTGAGAGCGCCCAAACCCCCTGTGCCAGCTACGGGATGGTGCCTCTGCTCGGGGCAGAGGCTTTGGGTGTGCATGGACGAGCAAATGGCACACGTGTGGCTCAGCCCCCAGAGGTAAATGAAGGAGGACGCCGGCTGCAGCCCAACGAGGGGCGCTGAGCTGCTAAAGAGGAGCAGCGCACGTCTGGGCCTGGCTGGGATCACGGGGCAGGGAACAATACCTTTACATGTGTCCGACAGGGTTGTGACCATCTCCTAGACCAGGATGTGAAGCTGAAAGTGTCATCTGGGGGTCTCCTACCACTCCGGACACTTTCTCCTCTTCCCGACGCTTCAAGCAGGCTGCTTTAGGGTTCAGATTGCGCTCTATGCCAAAAACAGCAAGGGAGGAAAGGAAGCAACCTCAGTCTGGGCAACAGCATCGTGCACAGCAGCAGCATCCGAAAGCGAGAGGACAGGGTCCCAGGACAGACGCACGGGACATGCGAGGAAACGAGCTCAGTGAGAGCTGCTCTCTGCCTGCTGCTCCCGGCAGTGGCTGCAGTAACGTGGCCGGACCCTGCTAGAGCAAAACCCCGTGCCCGGCTGAGCCACCGTGCCGACTGAAACGTCTGCTTGCTTTCAGAAACCCCCACGTGCCCCAGCCAGCTAACGGAGCCGAGGACTGAGTTTTCCAAAGCTGCTTAATGGGATCCAGGTGCCAAATTCCCATTAAACACGACAGGAAAGGGACAGAGAGCCTCTGAATCCACCCCGGGGCCGTGGCTTTGGAGAGCTCAGCCGGCGGCGTGGCGCACCCGAGGCAGACACACAACGAAGCAGGAGCCGCACAGAGCCGCACGCGCACGCAGAGCCGTGGGGGGAGAGGCCCCGAAATGCACCTGCCAGCTGTTACCATACCTCGTACTTGCTGCTCCAGGCCCAGAATGACCTGCACCGCTTGCTGTAGGATGATCAGTTTGGTCTGTGCTTTGTCCGTTTTTAAGTGCATCTGACACATGCGTCCCAGTTCCTTAAAGGCCTCGTTAATGTCCCGCACGCGCACCCTCTCCCTGGCGTTATTGGCCATTCTCCTCTCCCGGTCCCTCAGATCTTTGTCCTCCAGTGACAAGGCCTCGTCTGTACTGCTGGGTTCATAGCACCACAGGGGTTAGTCAGGGGGGTGGTACCAGGAGGGGGGGCTAGACGTTGCCGTGCTGGTAGTGCTTCTGGTGTCCGCTGCGAACGGCCCAAACGGGCTCACTCTGGGTGCCAATTCGCCTCGGGTGCGTTCCGGGGCGGCCCAGGCCACTCGGGCCATCGGCCACCCCTGCGAGCCGCGGGAAGGTGCTGCCAGCGCGGGGCTGGGGGGCTGCGGATGCAGCAGCAGCACCGACAGCTTCCCCACCCCCCTCCGCAAAATTTCACCATTCTGTTTGTTTTCAAAAGTTTGGGAGGCGCGGGGGGTGTCTCAGCCAAAAACGTTGGGTTTATCCCCCAAGACAAAGACTTGTTGGCAGAAACCAAATTCTTCTTTGCAGTTTCCTTCAGAAACCAGAGCTGCAGCCATCCCAGTGAAGGTGTTTGTGCCCCAGCAGCGCAGGGCAGCGGGGCCCAGCACCCTCTTACGGGTGGGGGCAGCACCGGGGTGGGAGCTGAGCGCGCTCGGCTGCTGCTGGAAGTCAGTCTCGGATGCAGTCACTGAATCCAGGTCTTTCCACGGGGCCAAAATCCAACCCCAAAGTCAGCCTGGAAGGGGGGAATTTTCTTTTCCAGGCAGGGTTGGGAGCTCAGGAGAGCTTCCACCGCTGGCGGCATCCTAGGGGTGCCCCAAACAGGCCGGTGGGTGGGGAAGGCAGCACCGTGCTGGCAGCATCTTCAACCGTGGCCTCGCCTGCAGCCCGTCCCCTCCGAGCCCCCAATTTGCTGTACAGACGACCTTCTCCCCCAGAGCAAAAATTCTTGCAGGAAAGACACCTTCCTCGGGTGAGACCTCACACCAGGGCATACCATGGCCTTCGGCTCCAGGGGAGCCACGCGGGGACAAGCTTCCCCTGAAGGTGGGCGGCAGAGGCAGAGCCTTCCTGGGTCCGCTCAGGGGTCTGGAGAGCCCCCAGGCTGCGCCTGACCGCGCGGAGGGGAAGCGAGGGCTCCCCAGATGAGCTTTTGCCTGCGTGGGGCTGGGGGCTGCCGCTGTCCCTGCCGCTGTCCCTGCCTCTCCCCAGCGCCTGGGGACGCCGCGGCCGGGGAGTGGAGCCTGGCAGTGACAGGGCTCGTTCCTCCCAGCTAACGCTGGTGGCCGCGGCTCCCGGCAGCCCTGCGGCTCCTGGCAGTGCTGCAGCTCCGGCAGCGCCTTGCACGCCGCAGCTGAGCGGGATGGAGCCCTTTCCCCGCCGCCAGCAAGCGCTGCTGGAGGTTTGTGGCGCCCTGCGGCGTCCTCGGGGCTGTAAGGACGTGCGGCGCCGTGGCCACTTTGTGGCACCTGCCTGCCTGGCTCCTGTAACACCTCCCTGATCTCCTTCCCCTTCCTGCCCCGTTAGCCACCGATCGCGGCAGAAGGACCCCAGCAGCCCTGGCTGGGCACACGGGGGCCCGATGGCCCCACTGCAGCCCCGCAGGAGGGGATGTGGGGTCGGCTTCTCTCCTGCAGAGCAGCCCGGAGACCAAAACCGCTGGAGAAGTGACACCCTAGCTGCCTGCGCTAAAGTCTGCCGACAGCAGCACACGGGGCTCGGCTTGCCTCCCCAGCTGCGTCCAAGGAGGGTTTAAAAAGGGACAAGCGTGGGAGACCAAAGTGACCACGGTGCCAACTCTGTCTAACCCGGCCCCCCGCCGCCCCTCGGCTCCTGTCTCCATCCGCAAGCAGCAAGTACAAGGTAGAGAGTGGGACCACCGAGAGGTCACGGCTGGGGACTGTCTGTAGGAGATCAGAAAGAACAGAACCAAAAAATAAAAACTCGAAATTAAAAAAAAAGGAAGGGGAAATTAAAAAAGAGACAGGAAAAAATATACGTTATGAAAGGCAAAAAATTACAAACTGAAGAGAGGCACAAAGGACTCCAACATCAATGCAACAGCAGAGGCCAGCAGAGAGGAGCACAGCCAGGCACAAACCACGGATTCGTGTTACAACAGCCTCTGCAGAGAGAAAGGGGGTTAACCTGCCCGGCTCCGGGAGGCAGGAGCATGCACTGCGGGTTGCGGGAACAAAGCAGCAAAGTCCTCCGGAGCGGGAAGCTGAGCCCTGTGAGCCCTGCGCCTCCCCTCCGGGCGCACACGCGTGGGGAAGGAGCGAGCCTGCCCCGGCGAGGGGGAGAGCCCACACGTGGCCGCTGCTGGCTCCGGGCCCTGCTACGGACACGCAGAGCTCCCGGCTCGTGCCGGAGAGCGGTTCTGAGAGGCGGCGAGGGCTGCCCGGTCCTGGGCTCAGCGGTGCCGTCCCCTCGCGCGTCGCCTGCGCTCCCCAGCGCTGTGCCAGGGAGGAAGGAGGCACCTCCCGAACAGCCACGGGGAGGGATGGGCACTGGGCTTGGAGCTGCCCTCGGAGAGGTTTCAGGTCCTCTCAAGGTTTGCTGTTTGTTTGTTTGTTTGGGTGTTTTTTTTGCTGGCCAAGCAGCTGAGCAAAGCGGCTGGCTGCAGGAAAGCGGGGACAGCCGCCGGGGCTGGCGGGCGCAGGTTCCCCCTCGGGGACCAGCATGCAGCACACGCGATGGCAGGGGGGAACAAAAGAGAGAACAGCAGGGTCGCAAAAAAAAATTAAAAAAATAAAAAAAAGGACAAAAAAAAGAAAAAAAAAAAAAAGGACATCAACAGCCTTGGGAATCCAAGGCCACAGGGCAGAGAGAGAGTGCAAGGCACCACAGCACATGTCACAGGAGACAGACAGACAGACAGCCCCGTGCCGATCAGATACGTAAAATATCACCACTCCGGGACCCTCACTGACCTCTAACTTGTTGCTCCAGGTTCAGTATGACTGATACGGCCTGGTGTAGGATTAGCAGTTTGGTCTGCGGTTTTTCGCTGTTTAGGTGGAGTTGGCACATGCGTCCGAGCTCTTTAAAGGCCTCGTTGATGTCACGGACCCGCAGGCGCTCACGGGCATTATTGGCGACCCTCCTTTCTCTCTCTCTCTCGGCTTTTTGCTCTGGGGGAAGAAGATCGTCCTCCTCATCCTCATCTTGACTAATGGTTTAAAATAAGAACGAGACAGGGACATTCCTCGCGTGCACTCTCAGCACTGGTCAACTCACAGAAAAGAAATACACATCGGGCACCGAGACACTGCGCCCCGCGTGCCCCCGCTGGGACACGGGGACATGCGGTGACTTTGGAGAGAAGCAATTAAAACTCTTCTTCCATCCCCTCCACCCCCTTCTTTTTTTTTAAATACAAAACAAATAAAGAAACCACAACAATGCGATTAAGGCCTGAGTTTGTTGCTAGGAGGTCGTGCGGTGGCCTGGAGAAGGCATTCAGGGCTGACCACTGGTGTCCCCAGCTACAATTTCGGGGACAGGCAGCACCCGCCTCTGGGGCAGGAGGTGGCTGCTGCCTGGTAGGAGCGGGGCCGGCACTGCCGCTCTGGGCAGCATCGCCCTGGCGAGGTCCCCGAGCCGATGGCGAAGCTGCGGACAAGCCAGCACGCTGGAAGGACTCTACCTGATCCGCTGCCACGTGTCTGGCTGGATGCGACGGGGGTTCAGGAGCCCCGAGGCAGACAGCAGAGCCGAGCTGAAGCAGGGAGGAGGCTGAAAACTCCCCCAACCTCCAGCCAGGGACGCTGAGCGCCCCTTCCTGCCTGAGCACAGCCACGATGCCCCCAGCGACCACGCAGGCGGGCGCAGCTTGCGCGGACAAGGCACAAAGCCTCCGGCCGCGGGGACGGGGGCAGCAGGGCAGGGGGGCCGGGAGCCTTCCCCAGCACGGCACGGCCCACGCCACGCACCTGCGAGGACGGGCAGGGCTCCTGTGGCGGGCAGGGGCTGGCGGGTCCACACCACGGGACGACCCCTGGCCTCACCGGGCCGAGCCCAGCGCCCGGGGGTCACCGTGGCCGTGCCCCAGCCCGAATGCCTTCAGACGGGTAACAGAGTAAGTGAAGGGAGAGACCTGTTCAAAGAGCACCTTGTTCTGTTCCGGGAGGGTTTCAGCTCCTTCTTCTCCTCTTCTGAGTTATCCGCCACTGATGTGTTCTCCTCGTCCTCCTTCTCCTCCCGCTTTATTTCGCTGGTTCCCGAGGAGACGCTGCTTCGCCCCAGCCCCCCTGACAAGCCTGCCGAGGAAGCAGAGGGGGTTGGAGCAGGCTGGGGGGGTCACCAGGCCCCATTCCTGCAGTGCTGCATCCCAGGCTCATCCTGCATCACCAGTCTGCAGCCAGCAAAGCTGGAGGGTCACTGGCTCTGCCCCACGGCGGCATCCCATCCCCTTCACCCCCCCATCCCACCCCCCACCCCCTCCAGGGTCAGAGCCCAGCCTTCCCCCAGCAGTGCAGGGCCCAGGGGCTCTTTGCACCCACAGCCGAAGGGACAGGAACACGCAGGACAAACCAGAAGCCGCGTCAAGGACCTCTGGAAAAGGGTCAGTGTGGGAACCACCAGGGAGCACCAGCCTCGTGAGAGCCCCCACCCCGAGCTGCCGTGGGACTGGAGCGTGCGCGCGTGCAGAGCTGCCTTACCGCTGTACGTGTCCTGCGGCCTGCTGAGGTCAGGGAGCGAGCTGGGCTGTGACGGAAGTGTGACATGGTTGTGGAGCATGCTGGGGGTGCTGGACAGCCCGTCTTCGGGGTGACCTCCTCCCACCTACAGCAGAACAAGCAGAGCAAGCCTTGAGGGGTGGCAGTGTCACGGCCAGCGGGCGCAGGTCACCCCGAGCAGAGCCGCGTGCCCTCCCTGCACGCTCCCACCGGGGGGGCTTGCATGCAGGAGAGACGAGCCAACCTACACCGGCTCCCCTCCAGGCACTGTGGTGAGGACACTGCAGAAGGCAGCTCTGTGCCCCACGGGAAAGCCTCTCTCTGCTGGGATGCACGGCTCGCACACTGCAGAGACACCCTGCGTGGTTGCACGCATCCTGTCTCCACCAAGCACCAATATTTCTGCAAGCCGCCCAAAAGCCCCCGGAGCAGGGGACATCCCGGCAGCACGGACATCACCCTGAAGGGCTTGGATGCAAGGGGCAAGGGTTGGGCAGCCTTCCCGAGCCTGAACCCCCCCAGGGCCGCACTGCATTGGCGGGACAGAGCCAGCCCTGCTGCAAGAGCTCATTTCTGCAGCTGGCGCTGGTTTGTGGCACGGGACACACAGGTTGTCCATGGCTTAGCTGTAGAGACGGGGGTGCTCGGGTGCAAAGCATGTCTGGTTCTCCAGAGAGTGGAAATGCATTAATGTCCACTTCAGCAGGGAACCAGACCTGCCAAAAACATGCTGCTGTGGACCAGGGGGCACCCTGGGGAACCAGCACAAGACCCCGTGGGTGCTCAGAGCACCTGGGATCAGCGGTGGCAGTTCGAAGCTGCCACCCAAGCTGGACAAATCGAGTTGCTCTCACACCAAAAGCGACGTCCCTCCGGCTGTCGGGGGACGTCGGGACATGGGTTCCTGACACAGCCCCACCAGCCACCGCCGTGCGCTCCCCCACTCACCAGACTCGGGTGCCTGCTTCCCAGGGACATGACCGAGGCGGGGAAGGCCTGGCCCAGGCTGCCCACAGCGGCGCTGTGGGCTGGTGCTGAGCCCAGGAGCCCGTGCATGTCCCCGTGGCTGCTCGGCATGGCGGCTGTCTGGCCCACGGCGTGATTCCTCAGCACGTGGATGGCTTCGTCCAACCTGTCTTCCATTTTGTTTTGCTTCAGGGAGCGGGCGGAGAAACAAAACCTGCGTTAACGCCCACAAAGCCAGCAGCCCCTTGCAGCCCTCTTGCTAAGGCTGCAACCACACCTCCGCTGCTGCGAGGCGGACGTGGGGAGAAACAACACCCTGACCCCGGAACTGCCACCCCCAAGGACACGAGGTGTCACACCAGCAGGTCTGCTCTGACAAGGCGGGCAGAAACCAGCACAGATCTGTAAGGCTGGGCCAGCCCCGCAGTGGTGTGGGTGGGCCGTAAGGGGCTAAGGGTGCTGGGCTACGTCAGCAAGGCCGTGGGCTCGGGGAATCAGGTGCCCAAATCTGCTCAGCTGCACCCAACCGTGTACCAACCACCCTCTTTCGGGTCCCAGACGTCTGGGGGAGAGGCGTTTACCCAGCCCGCTCCCAGCAGGTGCCTGGTGGAACGGAGAAGGAAAGGAGAAAGGAGAACCTTGGGCAACACTTACTAAGGTGTGGAGGCTCCCTTCGTAGCTGGGAGATAAGGCACCCTGTCCGCTTGCTCGCGACCACTGGGATGTGCCTGCGAACAAACGGTGACAGCTTGGGACCGGGCACAGCAGCCGCTAGGTGGGGCTGGAAGCTGGGCCAGCACGGGGCCACCAGGGCGCTGCGCAGGCAACCATGGCACGCACTGCGATGCACAGGGCCACCGCGGCGCTGGTCACACCGTGCAAGGCCACCGTGGCACCGGTCACGCCACGCACAGGGGCTGGCACATACAGGTGCGGCCACGCCACGCGCAGGCACAGGTTTTGCCCCTGCTCCCCATCACCGCTCCCAAGGCAGCGGGGTGCCCGCCGAGGAGCTTTGGCTCCGGGCACGTGCCCACCTTATCTCACGGAGATGCTGCCAAGGGTTGTGGTCTGGTCCCACAGCCACCCGGGGGAATTTCTGTACGGCCCCTGCTGCTCTGCCTCGTCAGGAACCTGAGCTCAGGTCTTCGGAGTTTGAGAGGTTTTAAAACCCGTATTATCTCAGGGAAGGGGCAGGCGGTGTGCCCACGCTTCCGGGCCAGGGACCAGGGATGTGCTGCTCTGAGCACCCCTCCCAGAGCCTCCACGGCTGCTCCCATTTCGGTGGAGCAGCAGGCCGGGGGCGTTACGTCGCTCTGCACCCAGGCACACGGGAGGTGGACCTTCAGCAGATGCTGAAAATGCTTTTTACTAGTTAGCTGTGTCCCAGTTCAAACTGGGCTCCTCCCATGGGAGACAAAACCAGGGAAAAGCTGCCCAGGCCCCACTGAGACAGGATGCTCGGGGACGGAGCTCTCTGAACGGCGTGAGGAGTTCGAGGGGGGGCAGAGATGCTCCAGGCTCGCTCCTCCAGCAGAGCCACCTCCCGAAATACCTCCGCAGGGGCAAACCCAGGGGCATGCAGGGCCATCGCCCCGCGTGCCACGCTCCCAGTGCTGTGCCATGGGATGGGAGCTGCACTGTGCACTGCTCCATTCGGAACAGAGGGGGACATACACCTTCCGGCTTTCTTTTCCTCCCTCTTCACTCCCCTGCTTTCAAAAATAAGGGGGATTTGGTCAGATTGCCAAAAGCACAGGGTCTTTAATGAGGGTTTGGAGCTGATCTGGGAAGCACACTGCTTTACACCCCCTGACAGCAAACCTCACGCACCCCTTTACACGAAGAGCAACGCTTTCACCTACCTGCAAGGCCCTGAGGGGAGCCGACCGGTGTAGAGGGGTTTGATGAGAAGTTATTGCTAGAGTGATCTGGGGAATAAATCTGGAGCAAGAGAAGCAGGGCACAGTCAGCAGCGCTCACCCCGTGCTCGCTCTCCCCTTCCCAAGCACCGCCGCAGCGAGGACCAGCACGTCCCTCCCGTCCCAGCGCCAGCCCCAGAGCTACCCCCAGCACCCTGGGAGCCTTTGCCCTGCAGGTCTCCCTTTAACACTGGGGTCTCCCTTTGTCCCCCCACTGGCGCTGCCCCTGCAGCTGCAGCCTCCCTTCTTGGGGTCCCACTGTGGAAGGAAGCAAGAAACCCAAGAAATTATCGTGGGGTGCAGCACCTTTTGCAAAAGCAAAGGTCCCCGTGCTGAACGGGACTGGGGCAACCTCAAGCTCTGAAAGCCCAGCAGCAAAGGACGCTGCTCCCCAGGGGAACCAGTGCCCTCCAGTTTGAAGCAGCACACAGGGACAGGGCACCAGGACCCTCGGGTCGTACCACAAGGACAGTGCGGGGCACATGGCTGTGCGGTGCAGTGTCAGCTTGTGGGCACGGGTCTGCCCGTGGGGCTGTTGTAACGCCCAGTGCCTCAGTTTCCCCATCTGCTAAGGGGAAGCTGTGTTCCTGGGGTGCACAGGCTCACCCAAACTTCTTGTGTCTGTCTTCCCCACTGCCAAGAGGGTCCCTGTTACAGAGGGGAGGCCTATAGGGACAGGGAGTGGGTTGGGGATCTGCCGCAGCTCTTACTGAAGCTAGTGCCTTCCCAAGCGCGTCTCCTGAGCTCCCGGCCGTGGTTCCTCTGTTACCTGTCAGGAGAGGACAAAGACATCACTGCAGGGCGCCAGAAACCCGCTGGGACGAGACACCTCATACCGGACCTCCTCTTTACCTGCTCTCAGATTGAAATCCCTCATTCTTACTGCTTTTCTTGAAAAATAAATGGATGCACAGCTCAGAGCAGCCCGGACGAGGGTATGTGTGCCCCAGTGGCTTCCCTGGGGCCGCAGAAACGTCTCGATGAGACGAGGCTGAAGGCGTCGTGCCCTGACAGCAGCCAAGTGCCCCACCACAGCAGGAGCCACTTTAGCAGGGCACTTTAGGCCCCTACAATCCCCAGCTTGTTCAGAGAAGGGAAAAGAAGGGTTTCCCTAGGAATTGAGGTCAGGGACCTCACTTGCCAGAGAACACGAGTTCTTTTCAGTAACAGCCTTTGTAACAGGTTCAGCAGGGCCGGAGATCCAAGCACTCAGGGCTTTAACTTGAACGCAGCGCTCCGGATTTAGATGAACGGCTTCACGCGAAGCCCCTGCGCCTTCCTGCAACTTGGTGCCAACTCCCCCCGCAGCTCACTTGAGCCGTGGCATCCCCACGGGGCGATTTCGCAGACCCTGGTCTCCTCCCAGACTCACTCAGCGGGGTGCCAGCCCCTGCTGCCTCGGGAGGCCAAAACCCCGCACCCGACCCCTGTTAGAGCCGGCCCAGGCATCCCGCAGGGGTGAGCTGCGCGTTGCGTGGCACACGAGGGACAAAGAGGGCACACAAGGGACAAAGAGGACACAGGTGTCACAGCGTGTCACGGCGCGTCGGCACGAGGCTCCGCGGGGTGCCCGGGGCCCTACGTACCCATCATGGTGTCCGTGCCGCTGATCGGGGGCGTGTGGCTGGAGACGCCATACGGGGTGGAGGCCGAGGAAAAGCCCGACACGGAGGGGAGCCCGCCGTTGACCTCTCCTGAATGCAGCTGGTAGTTCTGGCAAGAGGGGGGAAAGGGGTGAGGGAGGCCCCCGAAAGGCTGCAGCCACCGGAGCTCTGCCCGCAGGGCTGTGCCGCGGCTCCCGGGGGACGACGGGGACGTTACCATGCGTTCGTGCTGATGTAAACTGTTGAAGCCGGCGGGCTGCGGGAGCGGGGAGGAGGAGCTGCCCAGCATGGCCCCGTAACTTGACTGGCTCATGGCACCGGGTGAACTCCACAGGTCTGGCGAGTTATGGAGCCCGTCTGCAAGGGAAGGCAGAGGTGAGCGGGGCAGAGATGCCGGCACGTGTCCTGCAGCCTGGGCTGGGGGCTGCATCCGTCCCCTTCACCCATTGCCCACGCTGAGCATTGCCCTGTTTTGGCACATGGAGCTGTTTTGGGGCTGCATCTTGTGCTCCAGCCCCAACCACATGCTGTGCAATTCCTCCATCGGCCGCAACGTGCTGGGCAGCCCCTGCGGCACCGGGGTGGTTAATAACTCACCTGCCATATAAAAGGCTCCGGGATACACAGTGCTGGGAGGTTTCGAGGGGGTATATCCAGCTGGATCCCTGCTGTAGTCATCACCTGAGTTGGATGGATACACCTGCAGAGGGGGGAAGAAGGGGTGAGGAGCAGTGCTTGGCCACCCGCCGGCCCCGCTTGCTCCCTGGGGGTCACCCCCCCAGCACGGCTTCGCTTCCCCTCATCCCAGCAGGCGACAAAAGAGGCAAAATTTGGCAAAAGAGGTGGGGGTCAAAGTGACGGGGATGGTACCAAACAGCCAGGGAGTGGCGTGGGGTCGAGCCGACCAGCTTGCGCCTTCCCGTAACAGCGCCCAGGAGGCCGGCACCAGCACAAGTTTCGACTCGCTGCTCTAGTTCCCTTTTCTGCGGTTATAGCTTTTTATGGGTAACCACAAACATGATCATTTCTGCGCGCTAACCCGCACCCAAGGGCATGGGCCGGGCCGGGAGGAGATGGCGCGGGGTGGTGGGGACAGGGACCAGCGAGCCCTCGGGACCAGCTCATCCCCATGCTGCGTTCACTTGTGAACCCGTGGGCTGCAAGGTGCCAAAGCTTTGTTTTATTTATTTTAACAATCCTTCTTCATTCCAGCAGCAGGACAGCCCCCAAAACCCCAGCCCGTGTGCGTCCCAGGGCTGTAGGGACACACGCAGCCTCCCAGACCCCACAGGGGGAGTGCCTGGCCACAGCCTCGCTCCTTGCACTTGTGCCTGGGGTCAGGCTGCAAAGCACCAAAAACGGGGAGACCACAAAGCTGTGACCTGAGCAGTCCCTCGTGCGGAATGGCACACGGGAAAGAACAGCTTTTGGAGGGCTTTCGGCCAGATTTTTGCAGCTCCGTTCAGGTATGTGGTACTTGACAGTACATTAAGCAAAAAAAGATTTTTTTTTCCCTAAATTAACCAACCGCATCCTAGAAAGCCCTCGCAGAAAACCATCATGCGCTTTGTGCAAAACCATACATTTTTAAAGCAGGAATTCAACACGCAAAGAAACCGAAATGCCACTCGAAATTACGTGAGAACCTTTGTTTCGGCCTATTTTCATCACCCCTTGATTCATTCTGAAACTGCTATTTGATTTTTTTTTTCTAATACCCACGAAAGCAGAGGCGGGTGCAGGGGCTGGCTGGGCATGCTCAGCCAGCTCTGCCTGGAAGATGCAGCTCTCTTTGGAAAGGAAACTGGCCTCAAGTTTCTCTTTCCTCACACCCAGCCAGCCCCTCCGACCCCTTCTCCTCACCCAGTACCGGGGGGGGGGAAAATTGTTCTCTATTTTTGCAATTGCCCAAAACACTGAGAATTTCTTCTTTTTAGGGGGAGGAATAGATTAAAAAAAAAATCTCTGAAATGCACCAGTGATTATATTTAAATGCATTGCTTCTTTTTCCCCTTGGGCCCCAGGTTCCTGCTTCTTGGACCAACTTCCCTTGAGCCCCGTGGGCAGCGCTCGCCCTGCACACAGTTCTCATCCGTGCCGGTCTCTGTCCCTGGGAGCAGGCGGCTCCATCCGAGGCCAGCAGCCCCCCGTGGCCCCCTGCCTGCTCCCCTTTGGGTGCTGACCTCCATGAGGAGGCTTTGCCCTAAACCAGATCTGAAAAAACCTCCCCAGGGCCAGCGCGGGGCTTCCCCGGTGGGCGGCTGGACCCCATGGGGCACCAGGGAGCTAAAAGCAACTTGTGGACATCAGCGCCACCGGGGAGCCAGTGAAAAACGAAAATAAAGAGAGGGGAAGGGTAAAATCTGACAGACAGAAACCGCCCTCCATCCCTCGCTCAACAAATGAAGATTTGGGGGGGGGCTTTGCCTTTGTGCCGCATCGAGCACGGCTTTGGAGGAGCCCCACGCGTGGGCAGCGCGTGCGCACGGCGGCCGGGGAGAGCGGGGGAATGGCGGAGGCTGCGAAGAATGAGAATCCAGTAAATTGACTTTTCCTATAATTTGATTAAATAGCGGGAGCTGGGACAGGGAATCGAATGAAGCACGTCTAATAGCCCTGCGCCATCTGCCAGGGGCTGGCACCTGGCCAGCGCGCGAGGCAGCTGTGCGGCAGCGGAGCGGGGGGGCCGTGGTGAGCCTCAGCATCCATTTAATAAATCCAGAGCGAAAATAAGAAGAATAAAATAGCGGGGAAGAAGGGAACAGGGTTGCAAAGCAAGGGGGTTTCGCCTCGCTGCGAACCTGCCCTGTTCCGATGTCCCCGACCCTCTGCCTCCCATCAGATCCCGAGGGTCCCATTTCCCTACCCCATCCCCACTGGTGCCTCCAGCCCCTCCAGATCTTTAATTTCACTTTTGGGGAGCCAAGGGGAGGCTTTGAAAAAGTCGTCTGAGCTTTTCCCCAGAGCAGCAAGAGAGGGTGCGCGGCGCATCCCAGCCCCGCTGCGCGCGGGGGAGCCGGCCGAGCTGCGGCCGCCGGCCAAGCGCCGCAGGAAGCGGTAAATCAGCGCCAGGTCCCTGCTCCCCCCCGCGGCCCCAGCCCTCGCCGGCAGCTCCGGCGTCGGCTTCGAGGACCTCTAGGTGAGGTCATTTCCTCCGGTTAAAACTGCCAGCGCGGCGAGAGCTGGCGAGGGAGCTGCGTGAAAAGCCCCAGCACTGGGAGTCGCAGGGATTTTTTTTTATTATTATTATTTTTCCCCTTCCCTGTTTTTCTTGCTTAAATGCACAAACTGGGGTGGGACTCCAGGCAGACTAAAACCAAACAGAGCAGTGACCAGACTGCGAATTCACAGGCTGAAGCAGCTCCCAGCCACCATGCTCACTGCAGCAACAAAACCCTGCAGGAACCAACTCGCACAAAATCCCCCCCAGCTTCCTCCAGCAAGGCCAGCTGAGGTGCAGGGGCCTCATCCAGCCCCAGGTGCTGTGCCTGGGGACGCCTGCGCGCGGGAGAGCGCGGCTAGGGGCCCTGACCCTGCCATACAGCTCCGTAACAGCTCCGCATCGGCCGGATGCAGCGATGGAGGCCTGGAGGCTCTCTGTGCCCTCCAAGGCACACGAGATGCGGTGCACTCTGCCGTGCGAGCCCAGCACCCAACGACCTATTTCGCAGGAACTGACCCCAAACGGGGTCGGTTCCCATGAGCCGGGGGCACCATGGGCCTGTCTGCAGCCAGCAGCTGCCCCTCGCATCCCTCTTTAGCCATCTCACACCGCCGGTGCCTTCGGCACCATTGCTCCCACCTCAGCCACCAACTATTTCAGCCGCTGACCACTCCCGGTTTCCAAAGCAGCTACAGAATTACAGATTAAAGCACTTTATTTTAATAAGAGGCTTATTAACCTATTTATTTTGCACGGGGTCCAGCGATAACACAGAGCGGGCTCCTTCACAGGCAAGCCAGACACGAAAGAGCCTTTGATCTGCTGCCTTTGAGGCAGGCGAGGGCCTTTTGCCTTCCTCACCACGTAGGTGTGGATTTCTTTCTCCTGGCATGGAAGTTCAAAAACAAAACAAAAAGCCAGAGGTCACAGCAGAAGGGCAGCCTCTGCCGGGGAAAGGGGCTCGGTGGGGACGAGCCTGAATGAGGTGGGCTTTTTTTTGGTGGGGGGGCGAAGGCCGGGCGCAGGAGGCCGCACGCACGGCCCCGGCCCACACAGCCAGGCCCGGGCTCCTCAGGCGACGGCCCGCCGGGTCGGGAGGCAGCGCTTCCTGGGGTGGAAGAGCAGGGTGCAGGTGTCGGCGCTGACACACGCATGGGGCTGAGCTTCGGCAAACACCAACAGCTCCTCCGGGAGGGCCGGGGCCCTCCTCCGGGCACCGCCAGCGCGACAGGCGGAGGGCCCCGCCGCCTTTGATATCCGAGGCCAATAAACGGCCATTTGTCGGGAGCAATGTTTTCCCCACATGTCAGCTGCGGTTTAGAAGCTCCGAATTTCACACAAGCACGACGCAGAGACACGAATTCTGCTTCAAGCAGGTTTTCTGTTAAAACACACGGCTCTCAGAGCAACCCAGCGCTGCCGGTTGGAGCTGGGCTTCTGCTCGCTGCCCTCTGCCGCCCTCCGCTCTGAGAGGTGATGCCAGCAGGCCCTCAGCACCCTTCCCTTCCTCCGTCCTCCCCAAAACTGGCAGCTGGGGTCTCGTTTCCACAGGCAGAACCCACAGCGGAGGTTTCAAACCACGCTTTACATTAGCAGCGACAGCACAAAAGCTCCTCAAGGCTGGACACCCGTAGACGTCCCCTCGCTCCATGCTGTGCCAGCACCAGCTATGGGTAGGGGTACGATGTGTCCAGCAAGAGCCACATCTGCAGCCACCCCAAACCCCAGCTCCACCCCAAACCCCAGCTCCAGCCCAAGCCCCAGCTCCAGCCCTCCCACAGGACGCAGCCCGCCCGAGCCCCTGTGAGCACGCAAATGCTCCGGCGAGGAATGCGGCCTCGGCCGCTGCACGGCCAGACAGCTCCCATATTCCTGCAAGAACCCTCCAGCCCGCCCCAATTAGCTTTCCTGCAGATCCCATTACTTCTAGCCACAAAGACATTGTTCAGTTTATTCCCCTCTAACAGCCGCAGGAGCATGGCTAACATATTCCTACAGGCTGCTCGGCTTTCTTATAAAACAGCGCAGGCAGCGCACACACCTGGAGCAGCCCCAGCTGCCTGCCTGTGTTACAACTGGTTTGGTTTCCCTTCTGGAGTGAAATCTGATCGTCCCGAATATTGCATTTCACTGGGGCACTCGCGACATAACGTCAGGCCGAGGAGAGCGGCGAGGGCAGGGGGCCGGGCGCAGACGCCGCAGGCTGCTCCGCTCGGGGAGCACCGCCACCCCTTTGCCTTGATAGCACCCCAGCCCCGCTGCGATTCCCCGTTTTCCTCCCATGAAGGAAGGCATGGGCAGTAAAACCCTTCCTCGTCCTGCTAAAATGCCAGCCCCCCCCCCCCAGGAATGAGGATGCTTTTGCTGGCTGGGTGGCTGGAGCCATGGGGACGGCAGCGTGGGCTGCAGAGGGAGCAGGGGACGGGAGATCCGCGGGGATCTTTGGTTTATTGGACTCACCGAGGAGGGGAGTCCAGGAGGCACCTTCCGAACCTTTTTGGGCTGTCCATCTGGGTGAAAGAGAAGAAGAGAGGATCAAACTTTCGAAGGGGGTTAGCAGGAGGAAAAACAAGCTACAGCTAAGCCAGGGACAGAAAATGCAGCCGCAGATAGAAGTCAGACCTCAGATGTCCCATAGCCAAAGGGTCAGCAGCAAGAGCGACTGAGGATGAGCCTCTCCTCCTGTCCCTGACTCCTCGTCCCATCTGCACCCTCAGGGCGGGTTTCACCTGCAAACCGAGCCCGCAGGACAGCTGCAGTAAGGGATGCTCAGCAGGTACAGAAAGGCTGCGCTTGCTCCTTGGATGAGACAGAGCCCATAAATAATCCCTTGCTAGCTTTTTTGGACACAGTTTAACTCTAAGTCGGTTTACGAAGAGAGGATGTAGAAAGAAAACAAATGCAGCAATGGATTTGTATTTTCATTTGTTCCTTAGAAGATAAATATTTTGGAAAGCTTCCCCGCTGCAGGACGGCAGCCCTGGTGCTCATCTGGGCCGGTCCCTCCCAGGTCCAGCCCCAAACAGCTGGCAGGGTGGGAGACAAATTTTGGGGGGAGGCAGTGAGGAAACATCCTGAGGAATGGCTCAAGAGGAAGCACCGGTTAAAAGTTTGTGGAGCCAAAGACTCTGCTGGGTAGAGCTCAGGAGGAGAAATTCATCACACAGAACGAAACGGTGCAAAAAGTCATTTCCCAGGCTGACAACATAAAGCAGCACCATTTTCAAGTGGCAATATCAAAGCGAATGCCTTTTTCTGAAAAGTACTGGAAAAAAAACATGTTACACTAGGTCACTTCTGGTTTCGTTTGCTGGGGAAAGCCCAAAATAGCAACAAAGAGACTTTTGGTGGGGGTGACGGGTGGAACCATGACAAGAAACACAAGTTCTGGTGAACTGGGCCTCGTCTTCACTCGAAAATTAAATTCACACCCAACCTTAACCTCCACTGGAAGCAAAATGCCCAATTTCCAGGTGGATCCAGACGTGGGCAGCTGGGCAGGGAGAGCTCTCAGAGCCAACCCCACCACTGTGGGGTGCGCAGCTCCCCAACCTCGCGCTGCTGCAGCTCGCTTGCAGGGGGACCGGGGCTCTGCCGAGGGCCATCAGCCACAAAAACACCTCGAAGACAGCCCAAGGTCTTCCAGGAACGACTACTGATGTGCAATGTGGCTGGAGGTGTTTTTACAAGAACCTCAAGCCATTTGCATCTTTCACCCAATCTGACATTTGCTGGAAAGAAGGAAATTCCACAGGACTGAGAGTCCAAATTCCCAGGTGGTTTTTGTATATATACTTAAAAAAAAAAAAAAAAAAAGCAAATGCCAGATTTGCACCTATGTGAACACACGGCAGCCTCAGCATTTTGATTTCTGAAGGCAGACCTGACCCAGGCTCAGCACAGACCGAAGCGGTGGCATCTGGGGGTGCCAGAAGCGACTTACCTATGTTGCTCTCAGCACCTCTCCTGCGAGGATTGTTGGGGTAAGAAAAATACTGAGACCCCCCTTTCACCCCGGTGGGGGAAAGCGTGCTCGGACTCGCGATTCCCATTTCGCTGGGCAGGAAACCAGTCTGCAAACAAGGAGACAGAGAAGCCCTTCCATGTGATTACGCTGGAAAACCACCGCGCTCCCTCGGAGAGAACAGAGCTGCCTTGAGCCACCCTTGCACAAATTCAGCCAAGAGAAAAAAAAAACAACAAGCCAAAGGGCCAGAAGGAAATAATGTAAATACAGGGGTGGGGAGGAATACGTGTGCAGCAAGAAAAGGGTTTTTCAAGCTGTATTTTCTCACTGGACCCCAGCGAGGCACCTCTCTACAAGCCAGGGGTGCGCTCCAGCAGGTGCCGTAGCAGCGAGCATCGTGATCCCACGCTCACCGTGCCACCTCGTTGCCCACCGGGGCAGGATGACACCCCGCCGATGGTTTTAGCATCACAATCTGCTACGATGGCCAAGAGGAGACGACCGTCAGGCTGACGGGCTCTGTGTCTCCCTCGCCATCCTGCCGGCAAACCCAAGCAGGTGGGAAGCATCTGCCTGAGACCACGAGCTCTGCTCATGTGGCACCCACGAGGGGCCCGTGGGTGGTGGTGTTCTGCTGGGGACCCGGCTGTGAGGTCTCATTCTGCTCGATGTGGTTTCACTGGCTTATTCTGCTGAGTAATGCCCCCCATTTACTTTGGGGTAAGAGCTCTCTCCCTTTTCTCTCTCCCCCTTTTCAGGAACAGCTGGGAGCTGGGGGGGATGCACCAGGACAGGAACAAAGATACAGCGCTCACCCACCAGCAAACCCATGCGTTAAGAGGATGCATTCCTGGAAGAGCCCCTGCGCTGTCTCAACTCTCAGCCGTGCCTGAACATCACCCTAAACACACGTTTTATCTCGGTTGCAAGACATGGGAGAGGTTACACTGTCTGTGGCCCATCTGACCGCACATCTCCAAGTCCCTCCCTGCCTGTAAAACCAAGCCCACGATCCCAGTTCCTCTCCAGTCCATGGTGGCAGGCAGCCAGACCCATCGCAGGCAAAGCAATGGAGCTGCAATGCCTTTTCTCTTGGTGGTTTTCTCTTGTGTTTTTATCAGGGAAAAGTCAAATCTCTCTTTCTAAAAAGAGGAAACTCCTCCCTCGTGTTTATCTGAGCTGACCTTGGGGGGAGCCCGACCCCAGGGGAGCAGCATGGCCGTCGGCACTGCCCCTTGCACCTCGGGAGAAAATTACGGGTATTTACGTGGAATTTAACAGGGCTGGCAAAGGGCCTTTGAGTCACAAGCTTAGTTTCAAGCCATCTTCGGAGGACAAGTTGAAATAAAGGAAGACTTCGAGCTTTTGAGAAACCGGAAAGAAAAATGGACTGCTGTAAAGCTCAGCCTCCTCAAAAAAGGGGTCGGGGAGGGAAAGAGTATTCATGTATTCACAGCTGGTAGAATTCCTGCAATCTGTTCCACCGGTCATATTACCTTTGCGCTGAAAATGCTATGCGCCATGGAGCAGCGTGGCCAAAAAAAGCAAGGGGCTGGAGGAGGTGCCGGTGGTCGGTCACTGCTGCCCTGCTCCATCCGCAGGTACCTCCAGGAGAGCCACCGAGGTTTTAAGGCAACTTCCCAGAGAAAAGGGCATTTCCTTCCCCTTCCTCACCCTGGTAATGCTTCCGGAGGCAGCTACGGGTTAAGTGAATGGGGAGCTGCAAACCTGCCTCAGTGGAGGTGTTTTGGGAAGGAATGACGGCATTTTGGGGAGGGCATTTTGGGGAGGGCGTTTTGGGGAGGACTGCGCTCCCAGGCATCTGCCATCGGACAATTTTCCATCACTTCTCCAGCAAACCAGGTTCGAACCCCCCGCCAGAAGCAGAGCCAGAAGCAACAACTGTTCTGGGGGCCACGGCGAGCAGGCAGGCGGCCCCGCTCGCTGCCCGTGACAAGAGGGGTTTTGTCTCCCCTCCACATCAAACGGGCTCCGTCTCGCCCGCCGCCACCCGATCCGGCCCCGCGCGCCCGCGCCAGGGCCTCTCCCAGCCCGCGGCACCATTTGCCCACCCCCTGTCTGTTACCTTATATCTCCCCCTCCTCCACGAAACCCCAGCAAAACCATAACATTAAAAAGCACGGCTTGGCATCTGTCCCGTTTTTATTTTAGCAGCTTCAGTGGTAAATTAAATCCACTCTGGCACAGACAGCCAGCACAGCTGTTTCAGCAAAGGAAACATCCTCAGTTCAGAGAAGAGGAAATTATGACAAATTTGTGTAAAATTAAAACACGTAATATGTGTGTGTGTGTACATCTATAAAACAAAAAGCTGCCCAGCCAAAAGCTGCTCCAAAAGCTGGATGAAATGGTCAGACGGCTTCCTGGGGCAGCGCTCGGGCACCAGCGCAGGGCTCCGGGGGCTCTTGCAGCAGCACATCGAAGCGGAGGTGCTCGCTCCTTCCCAAAAAGCTATTTCTGGCTGCCCGTGGCAGCAGGCGAGATTATCTCAGTGCTGGTTGACTGCGCTCCCGGGCTCTGATTTACACCCGCGGGATTCCCCACAGGAAGCGAATTTCCCCCCCACTGCACAGCCCTGGTCCTGCCCCTGGGCTTCCCACGGGGCAGCTCAGCGGGGCACGGCTGCTGCTGCCAGGGGCAGCTCTCCCGAGCCGCGTCCCTCCCCGACCAAGGAGATGAGCATCGACAGAACCAGCAGGAACCCAGCCACCACCCGATGCCCCCCCAGGCAAGGCAGAGACCACCCTGCAGACTCCCTCTGGAGCATGGGGTGATGTTAGCCAGAGACGGCTTTCGCTCCCTTCTTGTTTCAAGCACGGGCTTCTCGCAGCCCGAGCTGCTTCCAGCACGCCCGGGAGCTGCGGCGTGGCGTGATGGAGGTGTCGGAGCCGGAGCTGCCCCACGGGAGATGCCGGGGGCGGGAGGGGAGCGGGAGAGGAGGGCGAGCAGCACCAGCGGTGCTCAGCCCCCAGGCAGGCAGCCGGAGGGGGCAGCACCTCCATCACGCTGCTGGCTCTGACAGCACACGTACAAACCGCACACGTACGAACCGCAGGCACCCGGCAGCCCCTCCTGAGCAGACCGGAGGCTTTTCAGGACCCCTTGCCCGGAGGTGAGAGGCAAGCTGCCAGGGTGCTTCGCGTTCCCCTTCCCTGGGCTCTCACGCCTCGCAGCGCAGCCACGGAACGAAGCAAAAATCCCGACGCGTTTTATCGTTACCTGGTTTAGTCCTGGCATCCCTGTGTCTCTTCCAAACGTGGAGTACGAGGCTCTTTCGCTGCTCTTCCCTACAGGGGAAGAAAAAAACACAATTAATGTTTGGTGTCCGAGGGGAGCGGGGGTTCCGCACACGTGCCCTCCTGCCGAGGCGCGAAGCCCGTTCCTGTAGCAGCTTCCTGCCCCCGCCTGCAGGGGCACCCGCAGCAGGCAGCAGCTTGCTGCTGGCACAGGAGCTCTTCCAAGTTCACGAGCGGCGGGGCTCGCTCGGTCCCTGAACAGCAAAACCCCAAACCGGCTGCGATGCAGGGAAGTGCTTGTGGCCATGGAAACTGGCAGTTTCAGACCAGAGCAAAAAAAAAAACACAAAAACCAACAAAAAACCAACCCTCCAGACATATCAAAAAAAGCCATCCGAATTTGGCGGAGGCAGGGGCAGAGCAAACCCAAAGCCAGGCGCGACTGACCAGACTGCGTGCACTTCCCATACAATAGGAAGCACTATCTCAGCAGGACTGAGCTCCTGCTCCTCACGGATTATCTCCTTCCCCTTTCTTGGTGGATATTCAACTTTCCCCAAAACCACGCGGCTCTACAGAGCAGGCATTGAACAGAAAAGCGTCCCCTTCCTCCTCGAGCCCCTGGGTTCAGTCCTGCGAGCAGGATCAGCCCCGCTGCCAGCCAGGCCCACGCGCCCCAGCACCCTGAGCACCCCGCGGCGGCTCCTGCCAGCGCTCAACCTCACCCTGCCCACGCGCTGCTGAGAATAGTGCTTTCGAGGGGGAAAAAAAATAAAAATAAAAAAAAATAAAAAGAAACCCAAGAGGCACGGTGAAATGTTTCCATTCTGAAACGTCCTCGCAGCCCCTTCCCTCGCAGCCACCTCCCTGGAGCACGCCGCGGCCCCGGCGGGCAGCACCCAGGGGTGCCGGGGCAGTGCCGCAGCCCCGGGGAGGGTGGGATGGGGGCGAGGGGGTACCCCTGGCTGGGAGAAGAGGCAATGGCTTTACGCTGCATCCTGACAGCCAGCTTTGGGGTTTTCCCCCAATGTGAAGCAAAACAAGACGTTTTTGTAGTGGGGAGCAGGCATTTTTTCACTAAAAAAAAAAAAAAAAAAAGAAAACTGGGCTTAAAATACTTAAGATACACACGGAGTTTTCCCCTGCTGTTAATTACAGCCTATTAACGGTGCTGGGGAACAGGGCGAGGGACAGGAGATGACCTTCAGAAAGGCTTTGGCCAGGGGCAGGACGTCCCTGTCCCAGTGCAGGGGAATGTGCAGGGATGCAGCCGGGTGGTGACGGGCTCCATGAGCCCCCTGCGAAACCCCTTCCCCAGTTGGGGTGATTGCATCCTGCCCCTGGGCTGGCTTAGCAAGCAAAAATGGCAGGGGGAGGATTTTGCCAATCTGCTTACCCTAAAGCCTGCTAAGATGCACTGGGGCTGCAGAGGGGCCGGCAGGCAGCTACAAGCGCCATGAAGAGGTTTGGGGGAGCGGCTGAAAGATGGGGGGGGGAGAAAACTTCCCCAAACCAGCCCCAGTGAAACAGGCAGAGACGTGGGACCGGAGAGGAGGCTGCTTGGTTTTGCCACCCCTGGCACTGACTTAGTTTGGGGCCTTGAACTCAACCCCAAATTTCTGAGCGGGTCCCTCCTCTGCGGCAGCCGAACCCGAGAGCCCCAGGAGGGACCGGGCGGCTCCAGCCCCGCCATTTGGCATCGCTCCTCCCCGTGCTGGCATCCTGACGGCCGGGCCCCGCTGCTGTTTCGTTTCAGAGGCTTAAACGTTAAGTAAACTGAGGTCAAAATGTCAGAGGACAGATCTCTTAAATGACCTAATTTTTAAAAGCGCTTAGCGGCTATATTTGCCGCAGCGCCGTCGGCGTTACACAAATAACTCAACAAGTTGTGTCATCAGGGAGACGGCGATCACTCCTAAACCAGAGGAAAACCAGGGTAATTCCACAATGGTTTAGCTGTTAAGCAACCGCGAGCCCTCTCTTCTGCAAACACGTCGCTGCTTCCACGCACTGTAAGCCAGGGGCAGAGCACCTCGTCCGCCACCAGCCGCCCTGACGGCCTCCGACGCCGCGCTGAAAGGCACGCGAGCAGAAATACGACGACGGCAGCCCGGCGTAAAGTCTGCCCGATCTTTCTCAAAAACCTGCTACTTTCGTCTGACGTGATTCCTGGCGGGAACAAAGCGCGCCTGGTCCCAGCGCTCCGCGGCACCCTTTGATCGGCAGCGCTCCGCGGGACGGGAGCAGCCTCAGAGCGAGCAGGGAGAGCGGCCCCGGTGCCTGCCCGCGCTCTGTTCCGTAGTGACATAGAAAAAGGAAAAAAAGCAGCAGAAATCTCAGCAGCAGAAGTTTTAAATTCAGTTGTCTAGGAAAACAAGGCGGGAGGAGGAAGGCTGGAAGGATGGCAAACTTTTCTGGATCGTAACAAATACCGAGCTTATATAAAAAAAGAGCAGGCAAAGCTGAAGTTGGTAGAAGGAGGTGCTGATTCTGGTGCCGGGGAGATGCCCGGCAGCACAAGCAGCACACCAGGCTGCTCCAGGACTTGGCACAGCCCAAAAAAACAGAGCTAAACCCCAGCAGAGCAGCATGGACCACGATGGAAGCAGCTCTCGGTAGAGCAAATGCCAGGAATCTCCCCAGGCACCACCTCCAAATTACTGAAATCCCACAGGATGAGAAGGCAGGCGGACATCAAGCGAACTTTGGAAAAAAATCAGGATACCAAGAATAAAAGCCTTTGAATGAGGAATTGGATTCCAAGGGAATCACGTCCTTTGGATTTGCCCCTGCAGCTTTTAGCACGCAAAGGAGAAGCACTGCAGAGAGCACCTTAAAAACGAGGTGCACCCAGAAACTGGCTGGGAGCATTTCATATTTATGGCGTTCACTGGTTTGCTTCGCTGCGAGCCCTGCCATCCACCCCCCTTTGCCAAGCCCTTCCCTTGCCTTCAACCCTGCTCAACAAGTGCTTTCCCAATCCCTCCCCTCTCCCCGGCGTGTCCTCTCTTGCAGGATCCCGCAGCGCCGGCGCTCAGCCAAAGCCCTCCCCAGGGCTGCACCCAGGACTCCTGTTCTCCCCTCCCAAACGCAGGTTTGCTCCCGGAGTGAGGCGAAACAACAGGATAAAAACTCCTCTTTCTCGAGGCGAGCCACAAGCTCCGGGAGGAGCAGGGTCTGGCCTCGCTGCCCCACGTCCCGCGGTCTTTTCGCCCCCGGGGCTGAGCGCGGGCATCTCCCCTCCAACACAAGCCGGGCAGTGCTTTCAAGCAAACCTGCGGTTTTGCCGTTTCTCTCCCCGAGACAAGCCCCGCTGGCAGATGCGCACAAGAAAAGGCGATCCACGTCGCCTACAGGTTCTGCCAGCGCCTGCCGGGAGGACGCAGGTGCCTCGCCGCCGCGCGGCCCCTTCCAGCCCGCGGGGAGTTCACACGGGCGCCCTCGCATCACCCCAGCCCCGGCTCCCACCCACAGCGCGCCTCTCCCAGCCCCGCTAATTCCATCAGGATTACGTCCCGGGGAGAAAGGGGAGGAAAAACGCAGCCAGCCATTAAGAGCGAGGGGGGAAATAGGTTGGGAAAAAAGAAAAAAAAAAAAACAGGAGCGGCGACAAGCCCCTGTCCGCAGGCAGATTAAAACCATTGTCCAGGAAGAACACAATCCACAACAGCTCACAATGCACACAAGATTAGAAACACTCCTCTGAAAAGAAGCTAATTACTAGAAATAATTACTAGAAAGAAATCTGTTATGGCTTATCAGTTTCCCTGCTGTTTAAGCAATCCCCCCCCCAACTCCCCCTGCTGAAGATGAATGGTAAAAGAGTGACTGACTTGGAAGATTGGTGAATTAAAACAAAAAACGCTCCTCGCCCTCTGTGACAAGCCGGTTCGTCACCGTGCCGTGTCCCAGCACCCCCCCTCGGGGCAGACAGGGATGGTCCCCATCACCTCGTGCCACCCAGGGCCACAGGGGTCCCCGTCCCACTGCGCACCCCCAGTGCTTGGACCTCGCCAGGACATCGTCACCCAGCCTCGGGGAGCGGCACCGAGGGGACACGGGTTGGGAACTCGTTGGAGGGGGCGATGGAGCACGTGGATGTTGTTACTGCTCCCTGCTCATCGCGGTCACCGTCCCCTGCCTGGCACCAGGGCAGGTTCTTGTTCATGGCACTAACAGCAGCTCCGTTCCAGGGCTTTTTATAAACTTAGCTCATCCAGTCCACTGCAACGCAGGCCAGTTTCCCACCCGGCCACTCTTGCAGACATCCCTCTCGCTTTTTTCCCAGTGCTTTGCTGATTGGAAGCTGTGCCAGAGGGGGACCCTGCGCTTTGGAAAGCATCTGACTGGAGACTGCCCTCGTGCCATCCCCCTCCCAACGCGCACAAGCAGGGGCCCGGGCAGCCCTCGGAGCCCCGAGAGCAGCGGGAGCCAGCTCCTGGGTCCTGCTGGGGGAGCAGCCCCCCCGGTCTGTGCTCAGCGCCTCCCAGAGCCCAGCTCCCACCGTGCCGGGTGCCGTGCGCTCACCTAAAGACCATCGGTGAGCCCCAAACGTCACATTTGGTGTCCCAGCTGAACGGAAAGGAAAGCAGCACTTCTCCTTTCAAAGGGTGCTCTGCGAACTCAAAACCAGTCCTGGGGGAGGCGTGCACTGCGTGGGGCATCGCTGCCATCTGCAGAGCCTCCCTGCGAGCCCAGCGCACCCGGGTGCCTGCAGCGCCCGTGGCTCCCGCCCCCCGGATCCATCGCCCACTGCAGAGAACCACACGTGCTCCGTCCGTCTGGGATCAAATCTCTCCAGCACTTTGCGCCGGAGCTTTGTGCCCCCTCCCTAGTGGGGGCTGTTGAAGCATTTTTCTCCCCACGGCTGCTCAGCCACGCTGCACGTGGAGGGGAGCCCTGGGCCAAAAGGCCGTGGTTTCCGACAAGGACAATGTTCCTCCTGAAATATTTCTTCTAGCGGTTTCTGATCCTCCCTGAAGAAATAGAGGTTGAGTGGGAAACGGATACAAACTCTTATTTTGGAGAAGGGTTTACGTGAGCGCATTTCATGCACCTTTTGCCCATCCGGTACCACCTGATGTGTCTGTCCATGCTAATCTGCCCCTTCCACCTCCTTATGCTTTAAAATTCATCAGTCCCACTTGACTGCCCCGTTGGCATCACCTTTCCCAGCTTGTGCCCCCTGGGGGGAACCTTTTGGGAAACCAGGGAGTGACACACTGAAGTGACATCTCCAAAGCTCACACTTCCCGCCCACTTCGCTACTGCTATCATATGCAAAAGATTTTTTTTCCTGCTCTCCTTTCTCTCATCTTCCATTTATGATTTTGCCACTTGAAAAGTTTTCAGTTTGGCAAAGGGGAAGAGAAAACTCCACCTGTGGTCTTCCTCCAGCCTGTCATTCTCAGCACAAGAGCACGGAGGCTAAGCAAAACCCATTTATTTATTTTGGAACCTGCTCCAGGAGCCGGTGTTTTCTCCTTTAACCGCATTCAATTTTAGGCACAAAAGAGACTTTGAAACGTCCGGAGGTCCCTGCCCCTCCTGTCTGCACTTTCCCGGCCCCCCCACCCCGGCTCCCGTCCTGGTGGCGGGGCTCTGGGTGCTGCGCCCGAGACCTCGCACGGGCAGCAGGAGGGCCGGGGGCAGCGCAGGGCGCTGGGCGCCACCGCTTTGGTGGCAGCTGCTGGAAGTCACCGCCGGGGCGGAGGCGGCTCCGGCTCCACGTGCTGGGGACCGGCTGGGTTCGCAGCCCCGTCGGGGAGTGCCGCGGTGCTTGCCAAGCACCGGGAGCCCTGGCTTTGAGAGGAAGCCAAACGCGTCTTCCCTGCACACATCAAAGGGGAAACCTCCGTGTTCCTCCCCGGGCAGCTCCTTCTCGGCTGGAAGCTCTCAAGGCTGCCTCTGCCCCCGGCATGGGATGGGCTGGGAGGGGTCCTCCCCCCGCGCACACCCCACGAAACCCTGCTGCATTACATCAAGGCTCCCCTGCCTTATTAAGGAACATCTCTCCTACTTTGCTTACATCCTCCTGGGGCAGAAAATGAGAAGGAACAACCGCCCGCGCAGAGGGAGCCACTCGGAAACGCTCTTCCACCTTCGGAAGGCGAAGGACAATCGAACGTCCCGCCCCAGCAGCGAGGAGTTTAACGGGGGGAGCGGGGCTAAGGATGAGCCCCGTGCCCCAGACACGGGCCAGGAGGAGGAAGCGCGCTGACAGCCACTTCCCAGTGCTGCCCCGCTCTTCTCTTCCCCTTTCTGACCAGCTCTGGAGGAGGAACCTCAGAGCGTGGTGGGGATTTTCTGCTTCAAACACAATTCCCTCTGCTAACCCCACCCTTGCAACCACGAGCGCTTGCTGGAGGGCTCGAGCCACCACTGCGTGGGCAAAGGTGGGGAGGACTAACCCCAAATCCTGGCCTAATGTCATTAGAGCTCTCTAAGACCTTCAAGATGGCTATTTTCTGCTCTTAATCTCTCTCCTTCCACCCCCAAGCTGGGAGAGGGAACCGGGTACATCGTGGCACGCACCCCAGTCCCGCAGGATCACGGTCCCTGGCACAGCGAGGCGTGCTGTCCCTTGTTTTGCCCAGCACAAGGAGCTGAGGAGCTGGATGAGGGATGCAGGAGCCCTGCAGAGGGCTCTGCCCGAGCAGGACACAAAAAGAGCCCCCCCCGAACCCCAGTGCCTCAAGGAAGGAGCACCCTGGCTCTCTGCCCACGGCAGCAAGGCTGGAAGGCAGAGCATGCCGCCACCACGAG
Source organism: Anser brachyrhynchus (assembly GCF_964034855.1). NCBI lineage: Eukaryota > Metazoa > Chordata > Aves > Anseriformes > Anatidae > Anser > Anser brachyrhynchus. Next base: position 6,910,872 of record NC_137716.1, read on the forward strand.
CCTGTTGCAAGACCTTAAGCATGGGCTGCGTCTATTCCCCCCCCGCATGCCTTTCCACCCCTGATTACCAGCTCCTTGAGAGCAAACTCAGCCCTTCCCGTGCCAGCGCAGCAGGCATCAATCTCTGTTATCGCCCTCGGGTGCTACAGCAGAACAGGGAAAAATAATCACGCACATAAAATCCAGAGGCTGCCGCGCACATCAGGCACTGACGAGACCCTCTGGCCAGCAGCCCCTTTAACCACAGCTCCGATAGCCCCTTCTGGAGCGGGTGCGATGGGGGAAGCAGGAGCGCTGGGCAGCGCAAACGCTCCCGGTAAGCACGTACCGCTCCCTGTTAGATCGCCCCGGTTTAATCCCGCCCCTACGGGGCAGCGGAAGGCACTTACCCACTAGTCCAGGTCCCAGGAATGGTGATGAAGATATGCTGTTGTGCGACGGCAGGTCCCTGTGCTCGCCGTAGTGGGGGCCTTCACCATAGCTCTGCTGAAGCAACACGGACATGATCAGCGGGTGCCCGGGGACGCTGAGCCGAACACGCAAGGCGTGCGTGGGTATCGACCTACACGCGTGCCCGACCTAACGCGGCGCGACGCTGCCTGGTGCTGCACGACCTGATGCCAGGGGGGGAGGAAGGAAAAAGACCCGAGCTGCTACCGTACGGGCAGTCCCTGGAGGGACCAAAAAACCCCAATCAGCCCCCAAGTCGCATCAGCGCACCGCACAAACTGGAGAGGCCGGGCTGTCGGGGCGCAGTGCCTCTCGCAGCGAGAAGGGTCAAAGTCAAAGGCAGCTCGCGAGCAGGGCACAGAAACGATCCCACCCTCGCGGCAGGGAGCGGGCAGCGCAGCTGCAGCGTTTGGAGGGGACGTGGCACCAAGGCAGGGACACAGGGAGGCTTTGCCCCATGCTGGTGGCTCCTGAACAGTTTCTGCCTTTGCTCAGCGGCTCAGCACCCGCCAGGTGAGAGGCAGAGAGCCCCAGAACCCCCCCGAGCCGGGGGCGGCAGAGGGGGAGAGGAGGAGGTCTATAAAAATGAGAAATGATACAGCGCCTGCTCCGCCACTGACCTAAGGGAAGGGAACGGTGTCATTGCGAAAACGAATCACACAAACCCATTAAAACATGAGCATCTGTCAAAAAAACACCATTTCAATTAAGTTAATGTCTTTTCTCTCTTCCCCTCCTCAGGCCCCAGTTCTGTGCTGCTGCAGCCTCGGCTGCTTCCCGACAAAATCCTCCCAGTTCTCCCCATCCTCAGCCCCATTCGGGGCCCTCCCCAACCCCGCCGCGCTGAGCCCTCTTCTCCCCATGCCCAAACCCGAGCATGGGGAGAGGGAAGACCGCAGGCTCCAGGTCTGGGCGAGGTTTTTGCCCTCTCCAGGGGCACCTCAAAGCAGCAAAGCCTGCGGGGATGAGGTCGGGGCCCCTCTGCCCGCGGTGCCCCCTCTGATAACAGAAACAACACTCAAAACGGGGCAAAAAAAGCTGTTCCAGGGCTAGAGCCCACCTGGGCACAATGCACGCACTGAGAGGCCATCGCAAAGCCCCAGTTTATTTTCATTTGAGCTCGGTGTTTGTGCTTTATCCTTACCCTTCCTTGGTCAAATGTGGAGCTGTTTTGATCTCCCGTTCCCCAGGAACCTGATCCCGGTCTTTCATCCAAACCTACCGAAAAACAGGAAGAACAAAGGTTACTCTTGCTTTATCAGCAAAGCCTCAAAGGTGTTCTCGCAAAATTAACTCTTCCTTCTACAAACAAAACAATATTTTCATTAATAAACCACTTCCACTTGGCGTGACCGATCCTCCCCTCTCCATCCCCACCTTCCCACTTCAGCTGGGAGTTCAAAGCCGATCCCACCGCAGCCTGGAAAGGCTTCAAAACACGGGGCAGTGGGAAGAGGAGAAACGAGTATTTTACCTCCGCGTTACCCCGCGGTGCCGAGGAGCCTGCTCTCCCCGAAGCCTGATGTTTAAGAGGGCTGCAAATGAAGAACCGATTGCGCCCATCCCGGTGCTCCACGGGACCCGATTTTTGCTTGTGAGCAGCGTGCAAGCAGACTTGCCCACTGCTGGATCATGGGCTAAAAAACTCTGTTCTCCATCAAAAGAGCACACAAGCCTGAAAGAGCCTCGGGTGTGACGTGCTGGGGCACACCACTACCTGGGGCTCACGCTTGTTCAAGGCTACTTTTGATGTAAGCCCCGTGCTCCTGCAGAGGAAGGTGTGCGGACGCTGCGGCTCCGACCAGAGCCTGCTCCCACCCGGGTAATTTTTAGCCCTCCGAAGCGTGTCCCGCGCAAAGGTGACTCAGCCCAGGATGGCAGCGACCCAACGGGAGGGGTTTTGCAACGTGCCTGCTCGCAGGCTGCGGTAGGAAACCGTCTCCTTTCATCGCCTGCCAGGTCCGCCCAGGCTGTGCCTCTTGGGCGACCAGCACACGAGGTGCCCGAGGGAGGTGGCCGGCGTCCACCGGGACAGAATCGCCCGGGGAGCCGCAGCAGCCGAGCTCCGCGGTTAAATCGGGCGCCGAGACTGCACGGAGGAAACTTCTCCTGGCAGGCGAGGCTGGAGCCCTGGCCCGGCCGAGCAGTGGGATGTCCAACCCGGCGTGCGGTGGATGGGAGCTAGCACCCAGGGCTCACGTCTGAGGCATCACGAAGCCAGAGTGGACAGGATCCTGCACCCACGGGTGCCACGGGAGACCGGCACGAGGCAGAGGCCGTGCCTCCTCCACCTGCTTTCACCCTGGTGGGCCAGAGCTGGGTCGGCTGCGGGGCTGCTGGGGAGAGCCCCCGAGCCCACAAGAGGGTTGGAGCCGCCTCTGCCTTGAAATTGTGCACGGACCCCGTCCCCATCCCCGAAGCCGGGGGCTCTGTGGGCTCCCCCTGCCCTGGCCAGCTCCGTCAGGGTGCCAGCAGCCCGGGTGCCGGCAGGATTTACGGGACGTTGGGCTCCCAACAGAGCGGCCCCGACAGGAGGAACTGGGGGAGCAGCGAGGGCTGGGCAGTTTCAGGGCGCACTCTGCCTGCATTTTAGCAAAGCTGATTATTATGGCAAACACGCCACGTATTTGTCTCCTCCGCTCCCCTTACTGTTCATTTAACCAGAAACTTCTTTCAAATTACATCCTTCTATTTCTGTGCCTTTGTGTTAATCATTTCCCCAGAGAATTGGTGTTTAATTGCTGTCTAATTTGCATAATTATGCATATTAATCTCTACACCTAATGAATATTCATAATTCTCATTTAGATTTTGTTTTCTAATCAAAAATTTCCAATGTGATTACTGTGCAGAGCAGGGATAAGCCTCTAATAATACCTTGGATACTAGGGAGAATTACTGCCAATTCTCCCACCTCCTACTTCCTAGAATAAACTTTTGCTTTGCTAATGTGTTTTTCTAAAGCAATTCATCTGCATACCCCGCAAACACCAGTGGAGATCGGGAGGCAGAAAGGCTCCTTCTATTCACTTTGCTTTCCCGGGTACTTTTCGAGCATCCCGGCAGTCGGGGTGACGACGCAAGCAGTAACCGCAGCCTCAGCCACCCCTGGCGAAAACTCAGCCCCTCGTGCTGGAAGGACGAGGACGGTGGCATGCCCCGGTGGCTGCAGCCAGCGAGACCCCCCCGGCCCTTCTCCAGCCCCCCCGAACCAAGAGGAGCCGCCCCAGGGGGGGATGCTCAATGGGGCAGCCTCCTGGGGGGGGGGCTCTGGTGCCTGGAAGCCCGCGACGAATTTTTGCCAAAATCCCCAATAATAATAATAATAATGACAAAATAAAATAAAAAATCAAAATTCACTGCCAGGCTTGCCCAGGGAAGGAGGGAGGAGGCGGGGGCTCAGTACAGGGGGGAGCACCAAAGGGCCCGCTCGGTGCCTGAAGGCTCCAAGAGGCTCTGGTGCCGACAAAGCCTGGGGGGAGCCGAAAGGGCCCTTGTGCCTCCAGGCACCCACGGGGCTGCGGTGAGCTGAGGCTATCGCTCTCGCATCCGGCCAGCAAAGCCAGCGGCACGCAGCCCAGCAGCAGGCGCAGAGACAAAACGGGCTCGGGAGCCTCCAAACGTGCCCGTGCTGGCACACCGCACGGCGGGGCCAGCCTGAGGACCGGAGCCTTTCCAAACAGCTCGAAAAAAGAGTCTCACATCTTCCCAAGCCATAGCAACCGGGGCGAAAGGTGCCTTTTCAGGCACGTCCCATTTTCAGCCTGGAGCTGTTCTAAGAATTCAGGCGTTTCTGGGATGAAGCCAGGACAAAAAAACCACCCTGCCCACCTTACGTTTCTGGCAACCGTCCCAATGTAGTGCCGACCTGCTCTCCCCACCCTTTGTATCAGACCTACGACTCGGCAGCAAATGCCCTCTGCCAAACCCGTGAAAACCCAAAGGCTGGCCAAAAGCAGGTGCTTCTGGAAAATCACCCACCCGAGGCTCAGCCCACACCCCGCAAGGCTGCGAGGCTGCTGCCGCCACCACCCACGGCCACGCTTCCCCCAGCCTGTGACGCTCACCCATCGCTCCCGGTGCTCCGGAGCCTTCCCCACGGCACCAAGCAGCTGGGCTGGACCCAAAGAAGAGGAGGAGGAAGGGGCAGGAGCAGGAAACGGAGGCGTCCGGGCTGAGAAGGGCCCAGGGCGGCGTTTGGGACAGGCTGCAGCAGCTCCAGCACATCCCCAGGTGCTCGCCCAAGGGTGTGCAAGCCTCTCACCAGGACCCTTTGGTCACAGCGGCCCAGGGGACGAGGCCACACGTCTTGTCCCCATCCCGATGGAGATCGGGAGTGCTTTGGGCACTGCCGCTGAGTTTCCTGCCTGTGGGCACTGCTCACGTGCTGCAGGGAGAGCTGTCGGGCTCCCCCAGCTCTGCGAGCACACCAAGCCTCCAAAAGTCACACCCGAACCCCTTGAGGGGGACTCCAAAAAATCCCCCCTGGCTCAGGGACCTGCCTGCAGGACAAGGCTGTCACCTCCTGCGCTCCCTACCTGAGCATCCCCGCAACGGGACGGGGACCTGCGGGCACCTCCCTCCCTCCCCAGCCCTGCCTCGTCCCCAGAGCAGGTTCCCTGCACACGAACGTGCACAAGGTCCTAGGCAAGAAATAAAGCCAAGGCCCCAGCTGAGATTGTATCCAGCTCGCGTGGCAGGGAGCAGGATTGCTTTTGCACCAGCAAGCGTAATCCTGGCATATCCCAGCTTTTGAGCTTTGCAGCGCTGAAAACGCTCTCCCAGCGCAGGGCACGCGCGCAGTTTCTGCAGACACCCACACGTGCACGCAGCTGGTCGGGGCCAACTTTATTTTAAAATAAAACCCTTTTCCAACTAACCAAGTTCAGGCATACTTTCCAATTCAGAAAAGACAAAAATAGGAGCTACCTCCTCTCTCCATTAATACAGTTATTAAAAAACGTACAGATTAATTGTGCATTTTAATAACCCTGATCATGAATATTCATAATGCATTTCTTGCTCGTGTTCTAATTAAAATGTACTAATAGAATAAGATGTAGCTGTCAGACAGTCATTTTTTTTTCCTTACGATTTCTGTGCCACAGCTAAGAAGAGCTGATAGACAAGAACCGCTCTAAGCTCTCAGCACGGATAAAAATAACTTGCCCAAACAGCCCGAGTAAAAGCCCTCCGTGCGCCACGAGGCCCTGCATGCCCTCGCCACCCCAGCACACCCTCTAAGGACACATTCAAACCACGGGGGCTTTCAGTTACGAGTGAGAGGAATGGTGAATTTAGCAGTGCATTTACTACCCCAACTTTGCATGCTACGAAGCATCCCCTGCCTTCTGCATCCCCTTCCCAAGGCGAGCAGGGTGCTGGTGTGTTTGCTCCGAGACGCCTGTCCCGCCCCACACGAGCTGTCCGGGCCCCGGGAGCAGCTCCCCACGCAGGAGGGAACCTGCAGCTCTGAAACCAGCAAACTGGTTAAGGAGGGCGTGTGGTTTTCTGCCCCGTTCCCACATCCCAGCAGCGGCCACGTGCGCTCCTTCCCACCCCGTTCTCCGCAGGCTGCTCCAGCCCCCGCGCCCGGGATGCCTGGAGCTGAAAACGCCATGCAGAGATGCTGGCTCTGGCTTCAGTCAATAACCAGAGCCCTGGCTGCTACCTGGGAAGGTGTCCTGTCCCTTGAGCCATCGGAGAGCCCCACGGCTTCAGGAGGGGCGCTTCTCGGAGCTTTCAACTCCTCGACCCCAGCACAGCTCCGGGATGCAGCTGGCAGGGAGAGGGGTTGGGTGTTGGATGTCTCCACCATCCAGCCACTGCAGGTCCTTCACCAGGAGCTCAATCCCCAGTAATCCCTTTGCAAGCAAAACCCACGGGGCAGGCAGTGCTCCCCTGGGCCCAGGGGACACGCAGGGACACACGGAGTGGGACATCTTGCCCCCAAGACTGCTCAGTCACCGTTTGTGCACCAAGACCAAGGGCTTGCTCTTAAACCCTGCACCAAAGGACACCTGGAGGAGCACATGTAAAGCTGCAAAGCTGTGGTCCAGTACGTTCAAACGCCTTGAAGATGCCTCGCTTTTGGCCTCAGAAGAAGGCAGTGGCAGCCCCGCACTGGGGGACACTGGCGGGGATGTCACCGGGGGACGCTGCGCGGCTCGGGCTGCAGCTGAGCCGGGCTGAGCGCTTCCCTCCCCCTGATGCCTCCACCCTGCCCGGCACAATCTGTCAGCATCAAAGCGCCCTCCTTAATCTGATTCCCATCAAAATACCCTTTATTATTATTATTTTTTTAAATAAATCTATTAGAAATATTAAGGCCAAGTCCCTGCCCTGGGAGCAGTCGCAGCCCTGGCTTTGCTGGTGGACGGCAATGCCCAAGCACGAGCGAGGCGGCTCTGGTGGCCCTCATCGCAGCAGGACGGGAATACAGAGCCGGGAATAAAAACCCCACAAGCAAAAGCCCACCAGGGCCATGCCCGTGAACACACCGGGCAGCACAGAGGGTGCCCACGCGACGCCCAGTGCCTGCCTCCGCTGGAGGTGGGATGCTGCGGTGACAGCCACCGGTGCCACCGTAATTTGATTTGAAAGAGAGGTGACAGAAGGCTGCGTGATAAACACTTCCAAATTAAGCGGCTTTGTGTCCTAATCGCTCTGGCGATCAGCCTCACAGCAAAATCTCCGCTAAAAGGGATTTGAAATCAATAAAATTAGTCGACTAGTAATTAGCTTTAGTCCCAGTCAAACCAGCAAACTTGTTTTTCCTGGCGAGGGTTCGCTCCCCGGGCCCACGCGCTGCCGCCCGGCAAGAAACAACGGCACCAACGCATCCCAACACCAAGGCATCCCCCAGGGAAAGCCCCCCCGGCCACCGGCATGGCCTCGCCAAGGGGAAAACCGGGGTGTTTCGGAGCGGCTGCCTGTTTATTTACCAGCCCCGTCCGCCCCCGAATAGGAAAAAACAGATTTGAATGGGAGGCAGTCGCCGGCTGTTTACAGGACGTTGATTGTGGATGGGACTATACAATTTGTTCACTTCCTTTTCCCGGCGCACGACAAAACAATTCCACCCCCCCAGCCCCCACGCAAAAAAAAAAAAAAAAAAAAAGGAAAAAAAAAAGGAAAAAAAAAGCAAGAGCAAGCAGGGCCGAACACCTGGAGGGCAGCTCGGGATGCTCAGCGCTGCCAGCCGCAGGGCAGGGAGGGCTCCGTGCTGCTGCTGCCAGGGAAGGAAGCGAGTGCTTTGGTGGGCCCTCCGGATCAGGCCCCCCAAGGAGGGATGGACCCTGAACGAGGTCACCTCGGAGCCTGCCATAGCAGAACCCTACAGGTTTATGGGGCAGACCCTTCCCCGTTTATCTTTGTGCCGATGAAAGCACGAGGAATTCAAAACCAAGGCGCACGCGGCCATGCCGCACAAGCGCCCGCACCCCGACCCTGAGGGGGACGCCTGCTGCTGGCTCCCCGTCCCCAAACAGGGATAATTTTGACTTAAAAAAAAAAAAAAAAAGCTGATTCCACCACTTCTGTGGCCATTAATTCCTCTGCTCTGCATCTGCTCTGGCATGTCCTGTGTTGTGTTCTGGTTCAGCAGTTGCTGCGTGGTCCATACTGAGTGGGATTTTAGGAAATATTTGGGGCTGGGGAAAAATGGGAGAGGTACCCCAAAGAGAGCAAGGAAAACTGATCCATTCCCCATTGGCTTCGGGCAAGGGATGAGTATGGAGACAAAGCAGGAAAGAGAAATTAAATCTACAGATAAAACAAAGCCAGAAAGGGCAAAAAAAGCCAAGGAGGTATTTTGTACTCACAGGCTTTCGGAAGATGGTCTGGGAGATGATGCACGTGGCGTTTCCAAACAGAGCTGCATTTGCAGCCCCTGCTGTGGGTTAGGGAAGTGCTTAGCCTGGATTTCTGAGCCCAGGGTGGCTGCGAGAGCTCTCGCAGGACGGGGCAGGCTCCACGGCAGCCCCCAGGCCAGGATCAGGGGCCAGGGCGATGTCCCAGGAAGGAGCAGAGAAAACCAGCAGGCACCGCACCCAGCACAGGGGCAAGGGGTGCCTGGTGCCGAGAGCAGGGACAGGGCCCCCGCCCCCGTTGGTAACAGGGGTCAAGGCAGGAGCTTGCCCCCTCCAAGTCATAATTAAGAAAATAAATCACCTGGACCAGCCCCATCGAGGCCGTGCAAAACAACGGCGCGATGTGCAGGTGGTGGGAAAACGCTGCACTGTGGCCCTTCTCCTCGGGGGAGAGGCCAAGCTGGACGGGTTCGTTAAGTTAATGACAGCCAACGAGGCGAGGCCAAGGCAGCGAGGCCAGCGGGCCTCCCGAGAACAGCCAGGCAGCCCGCTCCTCCAGCAGAAAGGCACGAAGGCACGAAGGCCTACCTCCCAGCCCCGAGTACGGCCAGCAAGATGCCACGGGGAGAAAGAAAACAAACCTGTGACGACAACCAGAGGGAAGAAAATAAACTTTAAAGCTCAAAACACTTCCACCAGCTGCGAAAACAAAGGCACAGCAACGACCAAACAAGAGCACAAAGGAGCAGCACGAAAATGGGACAGATGATAACGGGGCTGGGCCAGGCAGTGCCTTCAGCAGGTCGGCAGCACGTGGGCCGGTCCCGCTCGTGTCCCTCGTCCCCAGCCTCCCCGGGAGGCCCTAGCTATGCCCCTCGCCCCCAGCCTCCCCCCGTGCCCACCGCCCCATTCTCGCTTTGCAAGGAGCAGGATGCCAAGCGGGGACAAACCGCGGGGACACGTCCAAGAACAACGTTGGTTTAAGGCGGGCTGATAACAAACGTCAGAATTAGCCTGGCTTTGTTAGCACCTTGGATTACGGCGTAATTCAGAGGAACAGCTCTGCTACCCGTGGATGGAGAGGCCCAAAAAGCGAGGCGACAGCTTCCAGGCAGCTGCTGGCAGCTCCGAGGGCACCAGAGGCCGGGGGCGGCGCAGAGCCGACCCCGCAGGCCCTGCTTCCAGCATTAGCCCCCGAGGGGCACAACACAGGACCCCCCCTGCTGTCCCCACACATTTTTGTTGACCCCCAGGAACATGCCCCAAAGCCGTGCTCCCAGCGGGGCTTTGGAAAACCAGCGGGAGGGAGCGCGGCGCCGGCCATTGGCCTCGCTGCCCCTTCGCCTTCCCCGCGGTCTGCTCCCAGGCATGCAAACTTGAAAAAGCTAATAGTATTAAATACAGAAACCCAAGGAAGTACGAGGAGTCCTTGGCCTACACACTGGACTCGTGCCACTCCAAATTCCCGTTTCAAAGCCCCTCTGAGACCTCTGAGGGCTTCTTGGGAGCAGCGAGCCCACAAGGCAACCGAAACACGAGGACAGCCCCGCAGAGAACTTCTCTTCGTGTCCTGCATCACATACGTCCGACAACATCAACATGTCTGCTACCACAAAACAACTTAAATCCAGCAGATAGAGGCTTATCCGTGAAGCAAGGGGTTATATCCCATTAAACAGAAAGCTTTGGGGAGAGAGGAGCGAGAGTAAATCCACATCCTGTTTTTTCCAGCTCATTTGTTTTACCACAAAGTTGCACACTCATGAAAGATGCAGACACTCGACACTAACGCACGCATTGTTGTCCGAAGAAAGAATTCATTTTGCTGAGCGCGCACAGCAGCCCGATGCCAGCGGGGAATGAAATACGATGGCTGCGTGTCCCCCGGGACGCCACGCACTGACCTTTCGGATTTCGCAGACAATCGTGTGCTTTGCATATACATACAGATGCTCGCACACCCAGACTATTTTGGTTAGAAGCATTTACCTCTATTTCCGCTCCAATTTGCATCTTTCCAAGTATTGTTTAATTTGCAACGTAAAATAAAATGAGGGCGTCAGAAATGCAATGGGGGCGCTGTCCTTTTGCAGGGGAATATACATCTTTTCCCGCTGGGTCTCCGTTGCTCCCAGAGCAGGAAAATAGGAGCCAGAAGCCCATTTACTTCCACCTGACCGTCAAAAATGTCGCAAGAGAGATGTTTCAGATCAAAGGAGAAGGCTTTCCTCAGCGATTTCCCTGGGACACGTCCCGAGAGCGGCAACAGCACCGTGTACGTGAGCGCTCCCAGCCTACCGCTGCTGCCACAAGCAGGCAGGGAGGCCAGAGGTGGTTAAAAATTAGACAAATTTCAGGCCGTTTCCAAATAATGGGGAAATGATGCGGGGAAACGGCCAAACACCCACAATCTCGGTGGCCTCGGCAGTTTACCTGGGAGCCTTCTCTTCGAGGGAAGAGGGCTGGTGGTTAACACCATGTGGCTAACAGCCCAGCGGCGTGCCCTGCGAAATCCCCTGGAGCAAGAGGAAAAAACAGACCACGGCTGCCCAGGGAGCACGCGCACGCGTGGGTGGGAGGAAGGCAAAGGGGAGGCACGGCCGAGGCCATTTGCCCTGCCCCAGAGGCCGGGGCTGCAATCCTGCGGGGCGCTGGGCAGCCCCGCTCCCCGGCACAGGATGCCCCGGACCGCACAGGATACCGGCGCGGGGCTGGCGAGGAGAGCTAACGTGTTAGCCGAGCCGATGATTCAGCCCACAGGAAGGATCATCTAAGAAGAATTGTTCGACACAATGAGAAAAACTTTCCCAAACAAAGTGTTCTCAACACCACCTGCCTCCTCCGCGGGGCCGAGGCAAGCCCCGAGCTCCAGCTTTTGTTTGCAAATAACTTCAAGACCGCGGTTGCCACAACAGAGGTTCGTCTTTTTTCCCCCTTCTCCTTTTCCGAGGGGACATGGCTCAGCGTGGGGCTCACCCCCCAGACCTCCCCCAAAGCACGGCGCTGGGCAGCGCAGCAGCCGTGCACCCACTGCATTCGTCCGATGCCGAAACCCAAAAAAGTTCAGGCTGGAGGGCTGTAAGCGCAGGACTGTGACCCCCTGTGCCCAAACACCCACAGCAGGGTCCCCAGAGCACACCCACACCCCAGCAGCGTACACGGCACAGGGTCTGGGGGATTAACCGCACGTGGAGCCCACGAGGGGTCCCTCCCAGGCACCGCTTCTTGCAGAATTCAGTCAAAACGGCACAGCGTGGTGAGATATTTACCTTAAGAACGGTTTAAGGACAGATGTGACCTATTTAGAGCTCTGCCAAATATTTCTGTAATTGAATATACCATCGATTATTTAAATTGCATTAAAAAGGGCTGTATTTGATCTACTTGCTACTAAGAAGCACCGTTTCCAAGAACCACGACTTTTTTTTTCCCCTCTTTAACTATAAATACTTCAAGATGTTCACTTGTCCCTTCCCTTGCTAAGAATCCACATCTTTGCATAACCATGCTCCATGCCCCAAATTCCACTTCTGCCCCTAAAGCCAAGAGGACACGTCACAGGAAGAGCTTACCTGAAAAAAAAAATCAGCTTTGTTTTAAGGGCGACACCGGCTTACGGAGCAGAGCCCATCAGGCGAGGTCTCATCCAGCCTCCTGTCCTCAGGGGAAACCAACGCTGGGCCATTGGTTTTGGCTGCCCATCAGCCTCAGGAGACTTTCTCAAGTCACCTCGGCCAGGGGACACGGAAAAGTTGCTCCAGCACCTCGTGCCCTGGTTCCCTCCATCCACGACACCCACGTCCAAGCAGCGTGTTATCCCAGACCCCCGAGGACAGACTGAGGCACTGCGATGGCGGCTTGTTTTAAACCTACATCTGTCACCTGGCCACGCGCATGGGGACCAGCTCAAGGGATGCGACAGGAGGGTGGCACCGCTCCCACCAGCTGCGTCGCACTTAAACCAGCCGTGGGGGTACGGATGAGCCCACCGTGGCACACGCGTGTGTCTGGGCTCCTCCTGCACCCGGCGGGTGGAGGACGTGCCCGTGCCACGAGGACGCAGGGCCCCGTTGCGGTCCCACGCTGCCGCTGCTCCCACCGAGCTCTCCTCTCGCTGGGCGGACGGTGCCGGGCCGGGGCGAGGTGCCAGCAGGTGGCACTCCTCGTGTGGCACGGCTCCTCGCGCTCCTGGGACCGACCAACGCTCCCCCCTCCTGCACGTGCATTTCACACCATTTCCTGGGTGCAACGCACGCATCGCTTAGCGATGGCCCCTAGGAGCCGGTGCGGTCTCTCACGCTAACAGCAATACCCTGAAAATACCCCCCCTGCAGCTCCTCGGAAGCCCCGTGAGGACCTCACGGTTTATTCTGACAGGTTTTATTCCGCAGGGTTTGTTCTGACACCGCCACGGAGCGACATCTCATCCAGCTGCGCCCTTCTCTCGCCCTGCCCCGGACATGCACCAACCCATTGCTCGGGTCGCACGCTGTCTCCCCCAGCCCCAAAAGCACCAACCTGGCTTCGCACGACCCCCCGAGCCCTTTCGTGCTGCCCACAAACATCCCACCGTTAGAGGAACCATGGGCTGGAGACAAAAAGGGACCCATTAGATTATCTTGTCTCCCTCTCCTCTACATCATGTTCTGTGTTCTGGTGCTTTTGTCTAGACGAGCGGTAACGCTTCTTATCAGGAACGCCGATACAACTACCTAGCAAAATTCACCATTAGACATTTCTCTGGTGGTTTTCCTAAAGCTGCCTTTTAACTGCAAGAAGCTCAAGGGAATTATTTCCTCCATGAACAGCAAGAGCTGCCCCGGTGCAGAAGTTCTGGGGTCCAAGGGGGTGAGGGGGTGACACCGGGGGCTCCCGGTGTGCTGGGACACCACTGGCTGCGCAGGAGCCACTGCCCCACTGCTGCACTTGCAAATGCAACTTCGGAAATAATATATACATATACAAATAGGGAAAAAACAAGCCACTCCTAACCTCAGCAAGGAAAACCCTGCAAATGTGAGTGACCACTGAAGGATCACGTGCTGTCTCCGGCATGCTGAACCAAGCCGCCTTCGGTTCCTCACTGCGCCAGGCTCGAGAGATGGCTTGGGGCATGCGAGGCACTCGCCGCTTTGGAAAGGAAAGGATGCTTTGCCCCACATTTGCCTTGAGCAAGTTCTGGGGCTCACTGGACTTTCCAGGAGTTGCTGAACGCATAAAACAGCAGGAAACCCAGTGAAAACCAGTTCCCCATTCGGAGCACGACGTGCCCCAGAAGCCCCCATGACAGGGCCAGGCCAGCAGGGAGGGGAAGAGGAAGATGAAGACCTCACCGGCTCAGCTGTTTGCGAAACCACAGCTCCACACCTCCCGAGAGCCCGGTCCGCTTCGCCAGGCTGCCGGCTGGAGGGGACAGCCGGCTGCGGGAGCTGCCCCAGCAGGGCCGGGACCCCTCGGCCCCAAGCCGAAATGAGGGAGCAGCCCCCTGTGAGCCTCCCCGCTGCCCACAGGGCATTGCGGCGCAGCACGTGCCCCAGGGTTTGCTGCTCTGTCGGGAGCAAGGAGCGCGTCTGCCTCTCCGGGGACCGGCCTCAGGCAAGCCAAGCCTAGTTCTGCTCCTTCTGCTTGCTCCAGCAGCATCCCCAAAACCTCGGGTGCTCCCCAGCATCCTGACTGCCCTGAAGCATGCAGCACGCGGTCGCGCTCAAACACAAACCTATGCTTATTTAAAACTCAGAGGTCGGGGTCTCCAAACCAGAGCAAGAGCCTGGGCACAGCCCAGCTCGCTTCTGAGCAGGCACTCTTCAGATAAGCTGGTCTCTCTCCTGTTAAGCCCAGATACGCACAAACCACTCGAACTAAAGCAAAACCATCTCCAGGCAGCTGGGCACTGGTTGGATCTGTTCCTAAAACCAGCTGAAATGAAACCATCCCACAAGCCCCTTGCAGAGGAAGGAAAGCCCGCGACCAGGCTGCGTCACAGCCCCGAACCACGCCAGCCCCCTGCTCCCGGTGTGGGGCTGAGAAACCCCCAGCTCACAACGGCCGTTGTGCTCGAGCCAGCCCCAGCTACGCGCCCTCCTCCTCTCCGTGCCTCCGGCGGCACCTCGCTGCAACAGGTTTTGGGGGTCTCACGTTATGGGGGAAGGCAGGGAAGCAGCAGGAAAAGATGAGCGATTCTCACGCGCCACGCATCCTGCTCCCCAAACAGGATCCTGTGTCCTCAAGCAGCGTTAACGCCCTCTGCTCCTGCCCCAGCGCACCCAGGCACCCAAAGGAGACCCCTGCGGATCTCCGACCCCACGCTCGAGCCCACCTGCCTCCAAATCCCTCGAGAGCAGAATTGCAACTGCTGAAAATCACTCCTTCCCACTCCGCCCTCCAAACCCCTGCCAAAAAAGCCCCAGCGCCTGCCAGACGTCTGTTGGGAAGACTCACCCCGAAAGAGCCGGCGCGGGGCTGCCATGTCCACGGAGCCGCCGCAGGCAGAGCCCAGCACCCCGTGCCGGGCGCCCCAGCCCCGCGCTCCTCCCACCGGCCCCGGTCCCTGCCCACTCCTGCCTGCCTTTGTTCGGGGGACTGCGGAGGAGTTCACTCTAAGGACAGGCAAAGGCAGTTAAAAGAAAGTTAGCGGGGTTTACGGAGTGGATTGAGTTTACCAGGGGATTTTACGGTGCGCTGCCCAGGGAGCGCGGAGCAGCTCGGTGGCATCTCCTCCGGAGCAGGCTCCCAGGGAGCCTGGGCACAGCCTGAGAGCACCCAGGGCAATGGGAAGGGCAGGGAAAAACTCACCTAAGTGCCCTGTGCTCCTACCCACAGACGTCACCTCCTTAACACAAGCCCTTCTAAAGGCCAGGGTTGGGTTTAGCTGCACCCCTGCTTGCAGGGCTCCGTCCAAGCCCGCAGAGCAGCTCTGGAGCAGTTGTTTGCCCTCGAACAAAAGCCATCTCCACCCAATCCTGCGTGGCTCTGTTGTGGTGATACAGGGTATTTGTCTGGCACAGCCTTGGTCGCTGTTTATTGTCTTGCTTTCCTTTATCTGCAGATCTCAAAGTGTTTTATAAATGTTAAACCTCAAAGCCTCTCCAGGGAACAAAACTGTTTCTAGCTATTGTACATATGGAGAGACTTGCCCAAAAATTAGGGCAGAGCTGGAAATGCAGCAGCGGAGACCAGAGCTGACACAGCCTCTCTTGGCACAATACAAAGCAACACAGATTATCCCTTAAATACCTGTGTGGACAGACACATCTCCAGCTATTAACCCACATGTTGTCGAGCCACCGCTTGGAACGAGCCCTTGGCCTGAAAGCCTCGCGCGCTGGAACACAAAAATCTTTACAACTGGCAATCCAAACCACAACGTCTCACTGAGCTTTCAGTTTTCTTGTTTGGGTCAAAAAGCACCAGTCGTACAGTTTCAACTTTTTAGAAAATTATTTAAAGAAAACAGAACAAAAAACCACAATGCTTTTAAAAATACGAAGCGTGCTGGGGGAGAAGCGCTGTTCTCTATTTTTGAGCTGACCCAGAAGGGCTGGCAGAGGCAGCACGTTGCGCGAGATGCTCGTGCCGGGCTTCTCCTGCCATGTGGCACACGTCCTGCTGTCACAGGGCCCAACTGCAGCCGTTTCACAGCGGGGAGTGTCAGGCCCAGCTCCCCGTCTTCTCACTCCCTTTCTTTTCCGCGCGGTTCAGTTGAAAGGAACCCGAGGAGCAGCAGGAAGCACAAAGTCTGTGCCATCCAGGCTCGGCTCTCCCAGTGCTCCAGGGAAATGCTGCGGTGACAGGATGGGAATCGCACCAGTGCTACACTCAAGGGATCACTGCCCGGAGCAGGCAGCTATGGGATAAAACCGAAACAGCCGGGCACGTGGGACAGGCGGGAGCCAGTGCAGGAGTGCCCAGGTTTGGGGAACAAGGGTTCAGAAACCTCAGCCTCCCGAGGACGAGCAGAAGCGCGAGGCAGCCTCGCAGCAGCCTCCTCCTGGATTCTCCTCCAGCTCCGGTGCAACCCCAAACCGCCCTGCCTGGGCTGTAAAGGCTTTGGGATGAGCTCCTACAAACAGAAAGTTCAGTGCCTGGCCCAGAGGACCTCTGATTTCAGCTGCTACAAGAAATGTAGCTCTGGAGAGGACCCCAGAAGTTTGCTGTGAACGCATGGCTCTGAGAGCGGTTCTCCAAGGAGCCTCAATTCCCAGCCCTTCGTAGAGCATCATCCCAGCCCCGAGCCCAGGACTCTATGCAACGCTCCTGGGTCTGACCCATACCTAGTGCTCTGCACAAAAAGAAACCTGGAAAAGCTGAAGGGGCTACGAAGAGCACACAAAAACCCTACAGGACAGAATTCAAGACCCATTTGCCAATCCAAGCTGCTCACATCCGAGCACCGTGCCCATGTGGACAAGCTTCGTGCTTCTAGGCACCTCCTGGAGAGCCAAAGCCAGAGCAACACCTCTGTGCCATCCGCCCCCGAATTCGGAGACAGGTCCACGGCCAGCCCCTTCCACTGCTCCCCTGGGGCCCTGCCCAGGAAGGCCCCGAGGGCTGCGAGGCAGCTCCTGCCGGCGGGGAGAGGACAAGCACGGTGCTCGCAGGCACCTCGGCTAGAAACAGCGGCTTAAAAATAAACGAGGGCTCAGTTTTGAGTTCTGAGCTAACAGAAACCGAGAGGACTTCTGCAGGATCTCTGCTGACCACAAGGCAGCCAGGACTTCTTCTCCAGCTGTTTCGCCCCCAAACTACTTCTGCAGGTCGGGGCTGCAGCCGCTCCAGCCTCGGGGCTGCTCCGTGCACCACGGCCCAGGAGGCGACGAAGGAAAGGTGCAGGGCACGGCACTGCCAGGGCTCCTCAGGGCATCTTGCCCAGCCAGGAGGAGAATTGGACTAGAACAAATCCCCTTCCACCCTGGCTTCGAGGAAGAAGACCCAAAGAGCCCCTGGCTGCTTGGGTGAGGATCCGCTGCCGCTGGGCCCCTGCGGTTTCATGCACCCGCGGAGGGGACCCTGGGTCCCCTGCTCCCCAGGGAAGCTCGACCTGCAGCTCCTTCCGAAAGGGTCGGACGGGCAGAGTTCACCGAACCACCCACCCTGCCCTTGCTATCTGTTTCACACACCTTCACCCGCAGATCGCCATGGAAGGGCTTAATTAAGGCCGCGATGAGTGCTGAGCCTTGCAATATAGGCAGTGAATAAACTGCAGGCAGAGCAACAAAAAGGAGGGGGAAAGGAAGTAGGAGAGCTCCCAGATTTGGGGCAAAAACCAACATGCACACCCCCAATTTTTCCCTTCTCTCTGCATAAACACCCAACGGCCAAGGACCGGGTTACTCAGAGCCAGAAGAAACAGCGGTGCGACGCGGCACAAGGGGCAGCCCCGGCGTCTGCCACAAATTGTGGTGCGCAAATCGTGCCACTGCCACCGGGCAGGTGAGAGGACAGGAGCGTACAGCCCGCTTCCCCCACGTCCCTGGGGCTGACTGCAGGGAAATGGCTTTTGCCCCACGCAGCAGGCTCAGGGAAGATCCCTGCACTGCCCCAGCCAACACCTGGGGCAGGTGGGACTGGGACAAAGCAGCTGAGCTGAAGCGTTCCCCTGCCAACCCCGCACTGGTGGCCTGGACCGGAGCAGCTCCGCACCCGAGTGGCACGGTGTCCCGAGGACAACCGCAGCACAAGGTCACAGCCTGCCTTTTATCCTGCCCGCAGACAGCAGCTCGTGCTCCTGTTAACAGCGCAGCCAGAGCCTCGCATCTGGGGACTCCTGCCTCGGTCGCAGCACCGGGGATGCTGGCTCCAGACCCAGCGAGCTCCCCAGATGTGCTGCAGACCTGCTGGAGCACATTCCTCCGCTTTTCCTAGGAAAACCCTGCTTTTAGGGTTAAAGCAACACCGGTAGTGGGATTGTCAGCGGCACAAATGCACAATCAGGAGGGGAAGATGTGGGGGGAAAGCATCCAACTGGCGAATATAATACTTGGAAGGAAAAGCAGATTTTTAAAAAAAAATAAAAAATGAGGGGGTGGTAAAAAAAAAATCTCAGGAAGTCATCTAGTCATTCCTGCTCTTTGCTGAAACAATAGACTCGGGATGCTGGCTGAGTTATAAATAATCCTGCTGGCTACACAACACAAATACAAGACGGGAGCGGGGTAACTATCGCTCCATGGAAAGTGACTCACCACCTTCGTGCCGCAGAACCCAAAGAAGGGCAAACACCGCGGCCCCGGGGCAGGCTCTGCTGCTGGGACCCCGGCGCTTCAGGAGCCCAAACCCACGTGGCCCCGAGCCGCGGGCGCCCTTCGTCGCGGCGAGGCTCTCAGCGAGCTGAAGCGCAGCGCGCGGGCTGGTGCCGAGGGCCCGAGGGCAAGAAAGGGCTCAAATTGGGGAAAATAATGGGAAGCCACCAACTCCGCAACATCCTTCTCTTTTTTAGAAAGGAAGTTGCCGCTGCGAGACGACTTCGCTGGGCCGCTGGTGCCCGCTTCCCAAACCTCTCCTCCGTCACCCGGGAGCGAACACGCAGGCGAGCGGAGCCAACGCGCGCCGGCTCCTGCGGCACGGGGAGAGGCTCGAGCCTGGACAAACCCTGGGGAGGGGGAGGCACGCGAGGGTCCCTGCCCTGAACACACCCCTGGGGGACACGCACAGCCCCTGCCACCTCTTGCTTCTACTAGGGAAGACCCAACTTTCTGGGGAGCCAGGGAGAACCCTGCAGCTGCCCCGGGGCCACGGGTAACCCTGGGAGGGAGCACGCGGCGCCCGCAGCCTTGTACCAGGACCAGGGCGCTGCAGGCACGGCCCGCGGTAGCAGGGAGCTCTGGTGCCAAGAGTAACTGAGAAAGAGAAAGATCTTCCCAACGAAGAGACTTGGATAATTTGGAAGTGACACAGATTCTCACTTAAAAAAAAAAAAAAAAAAAAGCAACTGTTCAAAAAGAGCTTCCTGACTTGTTATTCCATTACCCAAATCTGGAAATGTAATCATATTAGTTCAGCTGCATTAACACAACTAAAAAAAAAAGAAAAAACACAACAAAAACCGTCTTAAAGATTGAACTGATCTGAGGGGCCAAGGGAAAGGAGAACAAAAGTCAGAGACCTGTGGCACCCACTCCTGCAGCCGGCCCATCACTCCTGCAGGCCTCCGAAGGCAGATCCGCTGAGGATGTGAAATAATCAGGATATGAAATGATTTTTAAGGGTTTTTTTTGCCAGGTAGGCGAGGTAAAGGTCACCGAGAGCCTTGTGAGCACACGCAGCTCAGCGGAGCTCGGTTCACACATACCTCGGAGGAGCAGAAAAATCAGCCCTTGGCCCAGCACGAAGCGCGCGAGCTCGGAGGGACTGCGGACCCGCTGCCGGGGGCCTGGGCGCCCTCAGCTCTTCCCACAGCAGCGAGCTGGCAGCATGTGCTGCCCAAAGCTGCCGGAGAGGTGGCGGCCACAGGGAAACAGTGGCCCAGGCTGGGAAAATGAAAATTCACCCAGCTTGGGAAAACGAAGTGAGGGAACACTCAGCGGCTCCGTGCACCACGCTCCTGCTGCAGCGACCAAGACGCCTCGGAGCCCACGCAGCCGAGCCCTTTACTTATGCTTATTTTTAAATAAAAGGTGCCTGTCGGTGCCGATGTCTTCTTTGGGTCAAGCAAGGAGATTGCAAAACCTACGAGGCTGAAGCAGCCGTGCCAGAAGCACTGGCAGCTTCGCCGCAGGCTCCTCTCCAGACCTGCCACCGAGAGGTCACTGCTCGGGACAACACCCATCCCTCTCCTTCACCCGGCTGCAGCCTCTGCTCTCAGAAGATGCAGGAGCGAGAGCCCGGCCAGACACATTTGCTTAAGGTTTTAGAGGAAAGGTGCGAACAGTTTGAACCACAGCACATGGAGGAATAAAGGCATCTCGCTTTCAATTTTTTTTTTCCTTTAAAAAAGAAAAAAACCCAAAGACATTTGATAGGGAGGCACATCCATCTTCCCACAGCCTCTCAGGCCATTCATCATTTGGATAAAATCCAGTTTCACATTGAAATTCAGCTGGACTTTCAAATGCAAATACGAGGAGAAGAGCAACATATGGTAGAGGTTAGTACGTATTTTTCCTAATTAAATGGCATACTGCTGTTTTGTATAACAATGTTAACGGGGCATTAACAAGCCTTTGGAGGAGAGACCACCTCACTTTCAAAAAAAATGCCTTAGAAAGCAGAAGGGGCCCAGGACCTCCCCGCTCTCCGAGGAGCGGTCACACGTTCACCACGGCAAGGACAGCTTTTGTCACGTGCCACGAGCCAACTGTCCCCCTGTGCCACCTGGGGAAGGAAAGGAGGTGATGGGCACCGCCAGCGTCCTCCGAGCCTTGTCCTGTCCTGGCGGGTCCTGCTGGAGCGTGGCTGGGTCCTGCTCCGGGCCAGGGACGTGACGGGTCGTCCCCTGCGGCCCTGCTGGATGCCACCAGGTCCGGGTGGCACGCAGCGCCGTGACAGAGCCCAGGACAGCTCCTGGAGGGGGAAAACTGCACCAAAGCCCCATTCCCGAGGGATGGAGGACGGGCAGAAGATGCTCTTCGAGGAGAGGAACGGCTCCGTGCCCAGCGGTGCCAGCCAAGCCTGGGGCCACCAGAGCCAAGCGCCACCACCGAAGGAGAGGCCACTGCTGGCTGGCAACGGTCTGTGCCCGCAGAGAGGACACAGGGCACGGCACGTGCCTTCCAAGAGGCTTCCTCCTGCTTAGGACTGGTCAGGGTTTTGTACAACAGCCCTTTGCCCTGCTTGGTATAAAATCCCACCCCCAAACACGCCCGGGGTTGGTGGAGGCTGCCCTTCCTGCCATCCCCAGCCGCTCTGGAACGGGGCCATTCATTTATTTTTGGGCCCTGTCTAACCAGGAAGGCTCCCCTGCTAGAAAAAGCTTGTGCCACATTAACTTCACCTCCCTCTTGCTCCTGACGCAATCTCTGGCTAAATTTAGAGAGAGCTGGTGCCTTCGGACACTTCGAGGCGGGGGTGTGCTGCTCTGGGTTAACAGGCAGATGGACAGCAGGTTTTTAGGGTTTTTTTTGCCCCACTCGCCTTGGAGCTGAGCTACCTGGAGAGATAATATAAAAATTCAAGGGAAAAAAGGCAGATGTCTGGGCATTCACCTCCTTTAGGGGTGAGGCAAGGTGATGTGATTCCTGTAAAGGCATCCTCCCTCCAGAAACACTAGTCACGGCAGAAGGAGAGGCATCAACAAAACCATTAGGAAAATCCTCAAAAGCTGATTCACGAAACCTTTGTCCTTTTCCCCTTCTGATGTTTTTGCACATGTGCTTCCATCCTGTGAGGTCACCCAGGTCAGACAAACCCAGAACCTGTACAAAAAAACCTCCCCATCCTACCCCAAACCCAGGCTGCGCTGGGTTTAAAGCCGCAGAGAGCCCAAGGGCGCCGCGGGGCTGTGCGGGAGGCTGCAGGGGCCCAGTCGCACACCCCCGGGGGGGTCCCCAGGGCACGTTCCCCCACAAAGGGCACCGCGGGAAGCCCGGCGGTGCCGCAGCTGCCAGCTGCACGTTTCGGTGCCACGAGAGCGCCGTGCCCCAGCTCGTCTCCGGTGATCTCCAGCCCTCAGCGCCCGCCGCGCTCCCGGTCCCCCGTACAATTACGCATTCAGCACCACAATGTATTTCACACCGTATTTCATGCCTCATTTGGCAACAAAATTAATTAAACTTTAAGTCAACACTGAAGGAGTGCAGTACCTTTCTTCCCTCCGTGGCATATATAACTCAATTTGTTTAAGCTAATGCGCTAATCAAGACTTGCAAAATACTTGGGAACCTTCTGGCAGGAGGGCCTCCGAAACCCGCAGCGAGATGCTCTCCATGCTGGCTCTGCTTGGAGGTCTGGCAGGGCACAACCATCATTCAACAAGCCCCATATCCCTAAAATTTAACCTTTCTCCCCAAAAACACTGCTCACAAACCTACGCCTGCGTTCTGGCCTTCTGCTCGTACAACGCGATGCCGGAGGGTCGGTGCCATCCTCACGCCCCAAACCCGTCTGCTCCGGGCATCTGCACGCACCCAGCGGGGTCGGTGGCCTGGGGGTGCACCAGGGAAGCTGCAGCCCTCGGATGCTGCCCACGTCCCTCCTCCTCGCTGCCTGGGGACACGTGGGACAGCCAGCGGTCCTCCTCGGAGGCAGCTGGGAGCCTGCAGGCTGCCACCCCCTCGCCGTGCTCCGGGGATGTCTCAGCTATTTGGAGGCGCTGCGAGAGGGCAGGCTAATCCCAACCCACGCGGCTGGGAATCCGAGAGGCAGATGTGGGCAAACTTTTTGGCATAACTGAGACAGCTGCAGCGGCCGGCACCAGCCCACCGCCCCGCTGCACGCCCCGGGATGGGGTGGCAGGCAGGCAGGGCGCGGGCGGGCAGGCGAACCCCTCCGCTCCGGCACCCGGAGCCGGCAGAACGGGCTGAGCCGAGCGGCGAGGAGCGAGCGCCAAGGCAGAAGAGGAACAGCCGCCAGCAGCCTGCGACCCGCGGCTTACCTGCGTCGCGATGCCTGCAGCGCGGGGCAGAGCCACCGAGCCCGCCCCGAGAGCGCAGCGCGCTTTTCAGGCACGGCACGGCTCCTAGGGCAGCTTTCCAGCCCGCGGTTAGAGGATCATCCCACATCAACCCCATCTATCAGGGGTCACCGTGCATCCCAGGAGGGCTTCGCCGGCCTGGGGAGGTCAGCCCTTGGTCCTGTCCCATGCACACAGCCCAAAGCACGCAGGAAACACGCGCACAACCTCATTGCCTTGGCCACGGAGGCAAACACTGCCTACTTCCAGCTGAAGTGGTAAGATCTTCATCACCTTCCCACTTGTGAAGATGTCGTAAACAGCATCATCAGAGTCTGCTCTTGTATTAGAACAAAGATGTCACCTTTAACAGTGATTTTGGATGCTAGTGAGCAGAGAAGATGCGTTTACAGCATCCTTCAGCCGAGTTACCGCAGTGCCTGACTAGGTACGAGGCCCTCCAGAGAAACAAAATGGCACCACGCACTACATCTGTCCCCTTAAGACACCCACTTGCTATCTCAAACTGAAAAAAAAGGTTAACTCCGATCCGAGTGTAAGCGCACGTAACATTAACAATGGGGATGCAATAGGCAGCGGCTGGTCACACGCGGGACACGTGCTGCAGCAGGCACCCTACCGAGCATGCAGAATTTGAAATTAGCAGCAGCGAGGTCCAGCAGAAACGCCTGCCAGACCTGCTGGGCCCCTTCCAAAGCCATCTCTCCCCTTTGGAAAGGGCACAACAAGCGTGGAAGGCTTCGAGCTGGGATGCTGAGCCAAAAGCAAGCTTTCTGCCTACTCCCACCGGCAGAACGCAATAGGAGCAGAGGATGGAGAAGCACCCAGGGGATGTAACAGCCAGGCACGGCCAGGTTAGGCACGTGCTTTTTCCCTCCTCAAATGCAGAAGTCCAAATCTCAGCCCTGCAACATCGCACGACGCTCAGGCAGTGCTGCGTGAGCAGGGTTTGAGGTGGGCTGGGGCAGAGCTGCTGCGTCCCAGCACCGAACCCCAAGCGCGCTGCCCTCCACGAGATCATTTTTCATGAGGTCCTGGCCCTCGCCATCAAGACACCAGCAGCCTAAGCAGTGCAACAGCGCCGGGCACCACCTCCTTTTAATAAAAGGAAAGCAGGTGCTTGAGCTCGAAGGCAGAAGGCTCCCTCCTACCCCAGCTTCACGCCAGGTAAGGCACGTGATGCTTTACATAAGATGTACTCCTCTCGCCACAACCCCTCGAGCAGGCACAGTTACACCAGGGCTGCCTTGCCTCATCTCGGGAAGGAAAAAGCTCTGCCGGCAGGAGATGGCTGCACCGCTCTAACTCTGCTGGCAAAGTTAAAGCTGTGTGCTTAAACAAGGTCTGTGTCAAATTTGCAGTTTCTAAACAAAAGCTGTCGCTTATCTCAGTACAGCTTTGGCTCTCTAGCACCTCCGACATTCCCCGTGCTCTTTCCTTGTTCAAAGTCTCGAATCCAGCCAGGAGGACCCTTCCTTGGGGTGGGAGATCGGCAGAAATACCCCTCCCCTGAAAACACGCACCCTGCCAGCCCCCTGCAGTTGCAGGCACACAAAGATAAGGGAGATTTCTCTGCCGTACCCGCAGCCACCGGCGGGACTCCTGAGCGCTGAGCTGCCCCTAGAGCATCGCTGCTGCCCCAGCACAACGCTCGCCCTCGGTGCTCTCCCCAGGTTCGCTCCTCACGCACCCGCTGGAAACCTGCTCCAGCGGGATGCCCTCGCTCCCAGCCTTGCCCGCCGCACAGAAAATTCAAGGTGAAAAAAACCATATTTGAAGAAAAGCAACAAAAACCAGCTGCACATCATCCTCGCCGCAATGGTGCAGGAGAAGCAGCTGCCATGGCAGGGCAGCCCCATGAGCAGGGACGCGCGCTCCAGGACACGGGGACACGACTGGAGATGGAACTGGGGCGTTACGTGGGGTTGAGGGAGACAGGCGTGAAGATAAGCCCCTGCCTTTTGTTCCCCCACGCTTGCTATTATTTCCTGCTCACCCAGCTACAGAAACGCCCCGCTTTCGGGCCCTCCAAACCTTTCTCTCTGTTTCTGTCGCTCAAATCCTATTTTCCATATCCTTAACGTGACCCACCCCACGGACAAAACACGGAGGAGAAAGCAGGGAGGAGACCGGGAGCTTCCCCAAGGCAGCGAAAGAGAACAGAGCCGAGAGCCCTTCAAAGCACCCGGCTGCAGCACGTGGGAGCTGAACCCCACTGAAAGCCCTGAAAACCCTCCAGGCTGTGGCACGGAGAGCCCGGGGCTGGCCCCAGGGAGGTTCCCCCAGCACCCTCAGCACCCTCCTCCCCAAGAACGCAGCCCTGGGGCGCGCAGAGAAGCCGGCCGCCTTCTTCCACGCTTTGCAAGCTTGACTTGTCCACAGCAAGAGGTTTTTTTTTTTTTCTTCCTTCAAAAACGGCCAAGAAGTCATTTTAACTTCGAAAGACAAAGCCGTGGCAGCAGGCAGGCAAGCGAGCTCGCTGCTCTGACTTTTTGTTGTGGTGGCTCTCCGTTTAGTGACAGTTTCGCAAGCCTGCTGCACGGGCACGCACACGACCGCAACATAAACAAGCAGCCTGCAGTACACGCTTTAATGGAAAGTGCCAGTTTTAAATATCAAGTCCCATATTGCGTACCTCATGTCTGCCTTCCATCACATATCAAAATAGCAAGCAAAGCCCATCACTCCCACTCCAGCATAAGCAAAACATGTGGGAACTCGAGGCGGTTAGTAGGAAAACGTGATACATCCTTACTAATAAAAGCTCCTCTTTTCCTCACTATGGCAAATAGCTGCAAACGCCATTCTGCAGCCTGAAACTCAATCGCTGACAGCACTGCGCCCGAAACGTGGTGCTCAGCTCCCCACAACCCCCCAAATTCGCCGCTTTCACCACCGGCGCCCAGCCCCCCAGAGCCTCCCTTCCACGCCGGGATCCTCCTGACACGCGGCTGCGTGCACACGCAGAATAATTAAATCTTCAAACAGCTAACCCACAGCTCCAATTAACGAGACAACCTCAGCTTTCATAGAATTTATTACTCTCAGTGCTGTTGCCACAGGTATCCAAGTTTGAACGCTGTTTAAAGCAGGCTTTCAAAGGGGATACAGACTCACCTACCTCCGGGGAGAACGCATTTGCTTTGTTCACTAGACTATAACTTAAAATTTGTTACATGCACCAGCTTGTAACTCTTTGAAAAACTCCCTGGTTAGCCAGCTTCAAATGTATTTTATGAACTTGCCCCGATCAAAGCAATTCCCTCAACAATGAGCCTCATCTCACAATCTCACTGGCAAAAAAGCACTGAACAAATTTTGGGGGTGGAAATCACAGCGCGGAGCAGGGGGGGACTCTCCCCTTCAAACCCACCCAGGGGAGCTCAAGCACGGGAGCTCCCTTCAGCACAAAGCGAGAAGGAAAAGACATTTAACGGTGAATTCGGTTACTCAAAAGGAAAACAATTAAGGCTATTTTTTTGTAGCAAAGATTTCATTTATTGTGAGCAGGAATCGTGTCGGCAGAAGGCAGCCTGGGCTCCTGTTCCGATAGGACACAACCCTGGCATCGCACACTTTGCTGATGCTTTGGGGAGAGGGCTACAGGCGCTGTGTATTTGTTGTGGATGCAAAGCACTGCTGGTGAGCAGCTCCAGAAGATGTATTCTGCTCCAGGAGATGTATTACCTCGTGCAACCATTTGCCTCAGTTTCCCTTCCCTGCTCGGCAGAGCCCCGACGTGTTTGCTGCGGCAGCGGCACAGCTGGCACGCGCTGACCCCAAAAACTCGGCAGCCACGAGGTGACAGCCCCGGCGCGGCCCCGCGGCGATGCCACGGCCCGGGAAGAGACAATGAAACTTCTTCGCCTCCCGCCACTCCTACTGTCGCAGCGTCAATTAAAAATGGTCATTTCCATGTGAAATCCCGTACGCGCGGTTTCCTGCTAGAGGCGCAGTTTAATTAAGCACGCTGGGAGGGCGCTCGTTTCTGATCAGATTAGTCATCTACAAACTATGACATGGGGGCGGGAGGGGGGACAGAGGACATGGCTTGAAATGTTTTGCTACTGCAAATAACAAACAAACAGTTTGGCACGGGGATGACGAAACCACAGCCCTCCAGGAGCAGGACAATAGGCATGTGCTGAGCGCCCCGGCAGCAAACAGCGGGGCTCACGCTGGAAGCGCTGGTCGCAGCTCCAAGCCCCAGGAAGACCAACTTCCCCGCGGTGACCTATATGTGCTATAAATGCTGCAGACACGGCCCGCATGACGTAAGCTCCGTCCTAGTGGCAATTGTTGGGTTTCGCCTTGCCAAAAAAACGCAAAGCGGAGGTGCTGAATTGTCCGTGCGGCGGGATAGCTAAACCAGTTCCTCCCTGGTGCATTTAAGGACAGAAATGAGGGAAACAGTGGCAGAGCTTAAAATAAAACCAGGAGACAAATATAAAAGCAAAGAGATCTCAGAGCTGGAGGGCTTGCATTAACACTTTGAATTTTCCTGGCTTCGGAGAGCGAACCGGGTCCCCCCTCGCGAGGAGGCCACCCACGCACACGCCAGCATCCCAGCCAGGGGCGGCCAAGGCAGTCATTAATGGGGATTTGAAGAGGATTTCAATTTGGGGCAGTTTTATCACCGCGGTTTTCTAGTAGCACTGTTTCGAATTACCGCACTACCTTATTTACCAGCCGGACTTTGGAAGGGAGAACCTTATCCTGGCAAATGGGGCATTTTGGCTGGGAGTCAGCAGGGTCCCTGCCCGGCTCCTTCCACTTCCAGCTTCCCCTGGGCAGCAGAGAGCCTAGAGCTGAAGGCTCCTCTGGAGGGGAAAAAAAAAATAAGAGCTCCGCCTTGCCCCAGGATCTCCCTGAGGAGGAGGCAGATGAAGAGTGGGAGGCCACGAATTCATATTTCCAAGGGTGGGCAGAAGCACAAAACATAAACGCTTCTGGCGCAGAAGGCATCAGTTTATTATCTCGGGGTTATTGCAATAACGAGGTATTGATGTTGTAGTGCGCACTGCTGAGCCAAGACTTGAGCGAATTGGCGCTTGGTTCCTCCTTCCAAGGAGAGGGATGGCAGCGGAGAGGAAGCAGCACTATTTTCACCAGGGGCATGGGACCCCAACTGAACACAAGCGTTTGAAAACCACGAGGCACGCTGAAGATGAAACCCAGGCCTTGCTGTGCGGCAAGCAGATTTAAGGAGCTAATCTCCAGGTCCAGATTACCGATGGCTGCAAGGCGCTCTGCGCCCTCAGCAAGTCCAGGTCCCCGAATCCAAGGGCCATCTGCTCTTCACCTCCGACCAAGCAGCGCTGGTGACAAGTCGCCGTCGAGTTCTGAGCTGGCTGCCTGGCTATGCCTTTGAGGATGAGCTAGCCTCTGATGGTACCTTGCTGTCAATTAGTAAATTAAGCTTAACCACCATCCACAAACTATGAAAACCACTATCCAGGACCCTCCGTAGACAGCCTGGATCCTTCTAGCAGATGCACTGCACCCCTGTACACTGCACACCTTATTGGCATCTCATTGCAGTTATTCACCCAGCAAAAATCCATCTTCAAACACCCAGAACCGGACGCCACAAATGTGAAGAGGAATTGAAATGTGTCCCTCTCGCTCTCCAAAGGTGAGGCTGAGGAGCTAACGCTGCTGGTGGAGCAACAGGTTTCCCCTAAACCAAGCCTCAAGCTGCATTTCAAACACAGGCTGCCCGTCTGCAGGACAAAAGAGCTGCCCCAGAGCCCCAAAACCAGGACAGCAGCGATTGTGCAACTGCTGTTGTATAATATCAGTCCTCTGTTTTTATGAACTACTCACAGCCAGGCTCAAAAAGCAGAAGCCCAGAGGAAGGGTGGTGTCAACGTTACCTTTCACTCACCCGAAAGAAGAGAGAGGGGAAGAAAAAAAAAAAAGAGAAAAAAGATTTTGCATCGTTTTGGCTGCTGCCCAGCCAGGCAGAGGGGGTCCGGTCACCGCGCTGGCTGCACCAGCACAGCCTTGCTTGCAGCCTCTCCTCGCTGGCCGGCTCTGCAAGCCAGGCAGCCAAGCCAGCCTCCGAGCAGGAAACGAATTAATGGGAGCTTGCTCCAGTGCTATTCTCTCACTAGCGTGTAGCATGTCTTTGGTGGATTATTTTAACAGCAGAAGTCGCAGGCACATTCATACACGGGAACATTCGCTGGGGAGATCAGCTTCCATCTGGGTTAACCCGAGAGTTTCTGCCCTTGAATTTCCTCCCTTTTCTCCAGCACCCACTCAACAGCTTACCTCCCTGTAAAAATGTTTGCTCAAAAACATCTTGACAAGCAGCTAAACAGTTCCACATTCCCCTGGCCCCAAGGAGCAGGAGCAGAGCAGAGCAGAGCACTCTTCTTGCACGTTGCTTTCACAGGAGCTCCCAAGAGCTGCCCCTTCTCCGCCACCACCCAGAAATCCCACCCTGCTCCCTGTGGCTGGGCACAGGCATTGCCCTTTCCCCAGACAGCTCGACTCGAGCCGGCGCAGGAAGGTCAAGTTTTAACCATCCCCAAAGCGGCAGCATGTTTCGGCAAGAAGGGCAAATTAAGCGAACTTCCTGCACGCCAGGGGCTGCAGCGAGCCCTGCGCGGAGCACAGCTTCCCCGGGCATCAAAAGCCTGGCACGGCACCGCGCCGTCCGCCCGGCCTGGGAATTCTCCGCTTCAGCCTCAGATGAATCCACACCGTGCTTCCAAAACCAGACATCTAAAAGCTACGTGCCCTTCAGAGCCTGCCGTTGCAGCCCGAGCACCAGCCCGCTCCTCCCGCAGACGCCCTGCTCCCAAACCCCTTTGATGCAGGCATCCTTGTACCCTCGCCAGCGGGGATGGGGCCGCACGGCTCTGCTCTGCCCCCCAGCAGCCCCAAACCTCGTGCACGGCTCCAGCCGCCCTCGCTGCCCATCTCCCTGCTGCCAGGAGGGCTTTGCGAAGGCACCTGTGGGAACAGAGATCCCACCCGCGGCAGGGAGCTGCTGGGGGGCTGAACGGAGCAGACACCCCCACATTGCACCGGAATCTCCCTTCGGGCAGCCGAGCCCCAGGAATTCACCACCAAGGAAGCGTCTCCTCGGTGATGTACAGAAAAAGTCTTCCAGGGTACCGTACATGACCTCCAGCTCCGGTAGCAGCTTCCCAACCAGCGACAGACCAGAAAGAGCAGCTCTGCCTGCCCAGAGACACGCGGAGCAACAAGGAGAGCATCCGACAAACCAGCAGCAGACAACCACCAGAAAAACACACAACACGCAAAACTACCGAAACCGCCCCAGTTGGGTCTCTGGTAGCAAACACACATTTATTGCAAGAGACTTTATGTTGTTAAATAAAAAAAATTAAGATGACAATACCTGATCCTCCAAACTGAGTGCTTGCTAGGGTCGTGGGTCTGTTTTTTCCATTAGCCACTGGCAGGGGAAACATCTAGAAAAACAAGGAGATGAGAGGGAAGGGAAGAGAAGAGAGATTTCAGTATGTTAGTTTTGCTGTGCTGCTGCAAAGGGGGGGTCATGTTGGGCAGGCAGGGGGAGGAAGGGGGAAGAGAAGCACTTCACTGATGCAAAAAACTTTCCTCTCCTCGCGTCCCTGCTACATAGATCAGCTGCAGGAGGGACAGGAGAGCAGCGCAGCTGTGCGCTAATATACACACGCATTCCTACGTGCATAAACTTCTCCTGTGTACACAGCGTGTCTGGTTCCTTAGGTGCAGTTGAAAGCCATCCAAGACGCATCGCCGCTGCGGTCAAAACCAACAGTTTCTGCCCCAGCCTAATCACCAAGGCCCAGCCGGGAGGGTGCCCCCGGAGCCGTGCCGAACGCCCGACTCCATTCTCAAAAAGCTCCCAGGCCAGCGACAGCACCCGGCAGAGCTCACCTCATCCCTCGACCCCCAGCACGGTCCAGGTCCCCCCCCGTGCCCAAGGAGGACGCGGGCTGCCCTCCGGCCACCCGGCAGCCCCACGCCAGCTCCCAGCCCTGCTCCCTGGGGGCTCCAGCAGCACCACGAGTGAACGCAGCCCGTGGGCTGGCAGGAGCCATGCCAAGTTCGAAGGCATTTAACTCACGATGAGCAACGTTCACATATTTTGCAGAGTCAGTAACGCTGGCTACTCGTTTGCTACACTGCTGTGGCTGCACTACCACAGCTCGCCTTCTGCCAGGGAGCTTCCTCAAAAACACTGCGTCCCTCGTCAGTGAACCTGGGTAAATATTTTTAATGTAAGTTGGGAGGGCTTCAGAAGCTGTTATTTAAAAATTTATATGCACCTGCGTGCAGCAGAAAACTAATTCTTCTCCACACAAATGGAGCTCCAGCCAATAAAACAACTGGTGGGAAAACGCTTAGTGAATTAACATTTTAATATCCTTTTACTACTCAAGATACTTTTACCACCAAGTCATTTGAATTTTTATTATTTTTAGCTTTGCAATGTCTGAGTAACTCAAAAGTTTAATGCTTTGAAGATTAAACAATGTCATGGCACAAGAGCCTACAGAAACGCAGCGTTTCGTGCCCTGACATAGCTGATGTCTGGCTGTGGTCAGAAACATTCCTTTGTGCAGAACCGTCTGCCCAGCTTTGTTTTTACAAATGCTGGGGAGGAAAAAAAAAAAACACAGTTAAATGTGGTAGAGATGCAAAGAGAGCAGTTAAGAAACCAACTGCCATTCAAAAAAGAACTCAAATTTGGGATCATATATATTTATGAACGCGCACAATTGAGCGGTACAGAAGCACACGCATTTAAATAAAGGTGTAAGCAGCGTTTAAGTGCGCGTGTGGACAACCGGCGGCAGGCCTGCAGGCACCTGCCTCCCCGTGGCTTCGCCCCGCCGCCAGCACCCCGCTCCCTGGGGGCTCAGCCCCTGCCGGGGGCCCCCCCTGCACCCCCGGGGCCGACGGCCCCACCATCGAACAGGCCTTGTTTCCTCAGGAAGTCGGGCTAGAAAACAAAAACAAACCCTGACGACACCGAAGGCTCGCAGCCTACCTTCCTCTCAGTGCTCTGGTTTGTTTTTGTCAGCGCTGTTTTCTGCAAAGATCCCTGAAATGACTAAAAATGGAATTTGCACGGCTGACCCGGCCCGGCCCCGCTCACGCGCCCTCCCGTTGAGGTAGGGAAGAACACCAAGGGGTCCGAGACCCCTTTTCCAGGCAGCGAGAGGCAGTTCTGCCCACGTGAGCACGAGGCGCCGCGGTCCTGAGCAGCAAAACCAAACCCCGAAAGCTCCCCTGCCTCCTTTCCGCGAGGTTTTCTGCTTCCTACGCGCTGATGCCGAAAACCCCGAGGCTGGAGCCGCAAGCGCCAGCGGAGAAAATGAGCAGCCCTGTTCCATTGTGCACCGAGCGCCTTCTCCTCCCGCACAGAGGTGTCCCCCCCACGCGGCACGGCAATCCCCAGCACGCCCCCGCGGGGATGCCCTCGCCACCGCGCCGCCACCGCCGCGAGGTTTCAGACTGATGCAACCCTTCCTGCGCTCCCTCCCGCAGGGATCCGCGACCAAGCGGGGTGCCCCCGGTCACCCCGCGCCTCGAGGCAGGCTCCGAGCGCCTTTATCGCTCGCCGGCTCCAGGAAGCGTTTCAGTTTTTTTGGTGGTTTTCTTTTTTTTTTTTTTTTTTGCTGCCAAGTTGTTTTTCCACCGTGGCGCGGGCTGGTGCGCGGCCGCATCGAGGAGCTGGGTGCAAGGCATACGCGAGGCGCTCGCTGGCGTGTGTCACTCACAGCCAAAGTTCACCCACCCACTGCGAATTTCCTTTCTGCTTCGAAACGCAGCTTTAAAAATAAACTTCGAGGGGAGGGTAAGGATGACACCGGACCGGGGCTGGCACACACCAGAGGGACCCAGGCGCGGCCTCCGAGGAGCTGTAATTGGGTCATTACTCGTCCTTTGTTGGATTTGAATAACGTAGATTTAAGTGGTTATGTAAAATCCCCCATCTTAAGTCCCTGTATATAGTTTCTCAAGTCATGTCTCCGGCCTCCCTGACAGCTGACAACGATGCCCGTGTATCCTCGCGGCTCTAACTCCCCCCACCAAAGGATTTATTCCCCCTCCACTTCTCCCGGATTAAAAGATGCAAACCCAGAGCGCGGCGAGCTCCAAACACCCGCGCTCGCTGCCGGGGAATTACGGCTGAGAGACCCCACGCTCTCGGCAGCGAACTTGTAAGCAAGAGAGGGAATTTGCCAGACGCAAGTAACGATATCAAGCAGCATTTCATTTACTGGGCACTTCCACCAGTGCATCAGTGTTTTCAAATTAAAGAGCTGTTTTCACTTCCCCCGCTCCTCCACCTTATGAACTCCAGGCTGAACCAACCTCGGGCCTGAACTCAAAACCTGAAATCTATTTTGCAGAGTGGAAAGCATCCAGCTGTTAATTCGGGGAGAAGAGGGAATTCGACTCAATAAACGTTGCCAGCAGGATATTTCATACGTGTTCATTTAAGGCAGGCCTTCCTGACTACGGCCCCAGAAGTCCACCGCGGCGTAAAGCAAACTTCACGACCGCTTCGCTCGAAACAAAAGCGAGAGTTTTATCATGGAAATGCAGGCGCTCTGCCTTGGCCAGAGCAGGGCACTCGGCGCCGCTTCAGCAGCATCCAGCACTTCGGGAGCCGCAGGAGCAGAGGCAGAAGGAGCTGCTCAAGCCCTGCTGGCTGTGAACAGTTCGGTTTTCACCCTTATTTCAGCGGCTGGATGGCGAGGGCCAGCAGGCAGCGAGCGCCGTCACTCGCCGAGGAAGCAGCCCTAGGCGACTGCTCAAGCCTCTGCCCACCCTGCAACTTCTCACCGAGTTAGAAACCCGCCCTGACAACCGGCATCCCCGCAGCATATGGTTAATACTCTGCTAATAATCATGGCTGTTAACAGTATTTCACTTCTGCCAGAGACCCAGGCTGGCACGCAGCCGCCTGCCTCTCTCCGGCTTGGCAGGCGCGCACGAGCCCCCAGCCCCGTCCGTGGGCAAGGCAGAGCCCCGTGCCTGGGCACCCGCCCCCACAGCCCGGCCGGGGACCCGGGACATGCCCGCGCCTCCCCAGGACACGCAAACACCAGCAGCAGGGCACAGATGTGGTCCGGGGTGGCTGCACCGAGCATCTCGCGATGCACGTGTGGGCAACACCCGGGCGCAGCTCGCCCCGCACGTGCCCGCAAAGCCCAGCCTGGCACAAAGTCACGCACCAAAACGAAGGGCTGCTAAAAAAGGTGGAAGCCGGCAACGCGAAGCAATAGGCAGGGTGCTTTCTCGAAAGCTCTCCTCCAGATTTGCAAGCCTGTTCTGGACTATTGCCAGGGAGCGGTGGTGAAAGAAAGCTTACAAATTACCTGCACTTTGGGGCAATTATAAAAGGCAATTTGTTCCGAGGTAGAGGTAAGCGCTCTGCCGCGCACACCCCAGAGCAGCAATCCGAATACAGAGCTGCGCGTTTGGCTCCAGCTCGCTCAGAAGCACGCTGCTTTGGTTTTCGCCCTCATTGTCAAATTACACTGGCAGAAAGCTTCGGGTGAGCGCTTCGCAGCTCAGCAGCTACCCGACGTATCTGTTTATTAAAGAAGGCACAAGTCTTTCTTTTCAGGACTCTTAAGACCCATTTACAGCCTCTCGCACA
Source organism: Anser brachyrhynchus (assembly GCF_964034855.1). NCBI lineage: Eukaryota > Metazoa > Chordata > Aves > Anseriformes > Anatidae > Anser > Anser brachyrhynchus. The sequence goes on from NC_137716.1 coordinate 6,945,340, forward strand.
ACCCTTTTACTGACTCCGCAAACCCTCACCTGGCCATGCAAACTCACCAGGGCCAGATATTAAAATCCGCCCGAAAGACAGCACAAAGCTGGACCACGGGCTACAGGGGCTGAACATTCCCTAGGAAAACGGAACCGAAATGCTGATCTGAAGCAAACGCCTCCAGCCTCTCTGAATCTCTCCAGCCTTCCCTCCTTCCACTCTAGAGAGGATTATTGGGCTCCACTCCTGCTTATTCCAAAAAAAAAAAAAACAAAACATATAAATACACTTGAGAGTGAGCTTTGTGGCCAAAAATCCTGCATCCCAATGACACAAATACAGAAACGAACAGCGCAGTCTCCCTGACACCCCCACGTTTTGCACAAGCCTGCGACGCCAGGGTGCCCAGCTCCCAGCGAGGAAGCTTTCCCATTTCCACTTCCCATCCTCCAGGATGGATGCTAACATCCCTTTATGCAAACTCAGGAGAAGGGTGTGCATGTGCGGAGAGACGAGGGCTTGTGAAACGGATCTGGCTCAAATCTAGCCTGCATCGGAGCCCATCGGCCAACTTATCCCGGAGGGAATGTCTTCGAATCACTTGCTGGCAAATGACATTTGCAGGCCCTGATCCTGCAAGCAGCCGCCCCCGGTGCCGCTGCTGAATGCATAAGCCTCAGACGAGCGCAGAACAAATTCTGGTCATTCCCCAGGTTTACATCAGCGTAGGAGAGCTGGAATTGAACCCAAATCCAACCCTTGGCTGCAGATTAATCTCCAAGGACAGAAATATTCATATACAGAGGGAACAGGTCAGGACCCCTCCAGGGAATACAGCTCTCAGCATGCAGTTGAGTGCGGATGGGTTGTCAATTTTGAAAATAAGGGCTTGGGTTTTTTAAAGCTCTGAATGTGAGTGGGATTTGATTTTTTTTTTTCCTCAGAGACCAAGTAAAGCAGGAGCTGGCGCAGCCCCGACCTGGGAGCAGGCTATGGACTGCTGACCGAGGCTCAGCCCAAAACCTGGCACTGCCTGGTGTACGGGCCGGCGAGCCCCGGGACGCCTGCTGAACAGCAGGACCCCGAGGACGAGAGCAGAATAACCACACACCGCTCCCCAGCGAACCTGGATGTCGTCCTATTTTTAAAGGTATGCTTTAAGCCAGTCCCACGAGCAACGGTAAAACATCCTGCTGTTAATTTAACAGAGCCAGCCTCCCGACAGAAGCCCAGAACGAGGAGAACTGGACTCGTCCTGCAGACTTGATCTTACATGGGGCAGAGGCACCACCACCAAAGCTCCCCAGCACGGAGCCCAGCAGGGACCGGTAAAGCCCCAGCTGTACAAAAAGGTTTATTTCCCACTGCTAAACCTCAGTGCCTGGCTGCAGAAAAGCTGCCAGGCTTCAGCACTTTCCACGGGCGTAACAGCCACAAGGACAGCAGGCGCCCCCGGTTTTGCCACCTTTTTTCCCCCTTTACTCTTCTCCCCTCCTCCCTAAGGGGCAAGAAAATCAACTCGGGGGCCACCCCACAGCCACAGCAGCGGCGCCCATGGTTATTCCTCCTCGAGGAGCTGTTTTCTCTATCTTCGCAGTATGTTTGCTTATCTTAAAAGCAAGACGCACGCTCCAAGCCCCGTGAGGGTGCAGCACACGGCAGAGGAACCAAACAAAGTTATTTTCTTTTGAACACGAGCTCTCCCCTCCGCAAGTCGCTTGCCAGCCCCGGCGTGGCAGAGGCTCGACGCGCTCGGTGTGGCACATCGCTGACTGCAGACGGCAGCACAGGCGGCTGTGCTGGGGACTAACCCGCGCTCTGCTGCGGCTACCAGGGACTTCTCTTCCCTCTGAGCTGCGCACATCCTTCGGGGGGAACTCTCAGGTTCTGTTTCTTTGAACACGAACAGCCCCTAAAGGCAGCTAAAAGGTTTCCAGTAGAGCAGAGCGTGGGGAACGCGAGTGCCTAACTCCTGCAAAAATAATGTGCTGGAGAGCTTGGACAAATTTCAAACCGAGATAGAATAACCTGTGGGAGCAAAAGTTTAATAGTCTGGATCTGGGGAGAGGAAAAAAGCCTGATTAATCAGCTACTGAAGTTACAACTTTGCGTTAGCTTTGTATCCATGGCTTCAAAAACAGTTACCTGGCTCTTTCACCACCAGCACTTAAACAGGCTACACAGAAGTATGTTATGTTTCCCCAGAATTTCCCATCCAGAAAAAAAAAACAAAAAAAACCAGCAAAACCCACCAACCCCCCCACCCCTCTGTACTCCCTGCGAGGAAACAATATACATCGAGGGGAAGGGGGGGGGGGGGAGGAGGGGCAGCAGCTTCGCTTTAACTTGAAAATAAACAAGTTGCAGCACATGTGCATGCACACAAACACGGCACATCTGAAACCCATCACGGCCAATTTCCAGGCTCCCATTTCCTCCCCCCCGTGCAGCTCCGAAGCCCCGGGGCCCTCCGCCGCCCCCCGGCCGCTCGCTCACCATACTGAAGTCCAGCAGGTCACTGAGCTCTTTGTCTGTCCCAACTGCAGCCATTCTCTGCTGCTGCTGATTCATACTCCCACAGCCTCAACAGTGGCAGTCCTAGAGAAAGCAAGGGGGGGGGGGGGGGGGAGGGGAAGGAGATATTTTAATGACTAGAGCAAACCACCCACCCCACTGATGAATATTTAAAAAAAAGACACAGCGAGAGGAGAGAGAAAGGAGAAAAAGAAAAACGCAGGCGAGCGCTCTGCCCGCCCGGGCTGGGAGCACAGGCAGAGCCCTCACATTGCACCCAGGGGCAGGAACAAGCGCGCTATTGACCAGACACACTTGGATGTTGGTTTTTTGCTGCCAATTCCACTAGTTCGGGCCAATTCTGTTCCTGGCGTGCGGCGAATGAAGGGGAAAAAAAAAAAGTCAACTCATTTATCAAAGGGTTCAGGCAAGTTATCACTCGGGCGCTTGTCTGGCTCGGCTCGCCCCCTCGCCTTCCCCCACGCTCGCTCCCCGCAGGAGGCTCGCTCTTGTCCTTGCCTCGTTTTGTTTAAAAAACGAGACAAGAAAAAAAAAGAGTCTGATCTTATGCCTCTTTCCTTGAGGTTGCTGAGCACCTGCAGCTGCTTTCTCGGGGCTGAGCGTGGGGATGCCCAGCAAGAGGAGCGGTGAGAACCGCCCCCCTCCTCTCCCAAAAGGGCCTGAACAAAATAATAATAATATTAAAAAAAAAAGCCTTATTTTTGGAGGGTACTGCAAAAATAAAGCTCTTCAGGCAACCTGGCAAGATAGGTAAATATTATTCTTCCTAATTTTACGGATTTTTTTTTTTTTTAAGGGAGATTGATCTTTTTGGCCAACTCACTATGATAGAAAAACATTTCTTTGGGAGGGAGGAAGAGAGGCCTGGGAGGAGATAAAAGATTCCTTTTTTTTTCCCTCTTTTTTTTTTTTTTAGGAACTCATTCATGGTTATAAAGGGCAGCTGGCCAATAAATTTAACTCATTAATCATAAGGTTAAAAAAAAAAAAAGAAGACAACTGCATGCGATCCAAACTGTTTGTAAGCTGCTCCGGCTCAGCCACCACATTTCAATAAAGTTTAAAAATACAAAATATACCGAAATCCGCCCAGCACGTAAAAACCTTCCACCGCTATAAAAAAAATAAAAAAAACAGCCCGGGGATTTTTATTTTTTGTTTAAAAAAAAAAAAGAAAAGAGTTTAAGTGTCACCAGTGCATCTGGACATTATTTTTAAAGCGCCTTCACCCACCCACAGCCCCGCTCCCGGCTGTGACCGGGGGGTGCGGGCAGGGAGCCCCCTTCTGGGGGTCCCTTGGGTGCTGGGGGGGGGGGCAGCACCTCGGGACCCCCCCATTTCCACCACACGAAGCCCCCCCGAGGCAACCCGCGCCCCTCGTTCCGCTCCGGGACAACTTTAACAACTCGCAGGGTTCAGCCAGGGCCTTTTTTTTTTTTTTAAATAAATTAATATTCTTTTCGCCTCTTTTTTTTAAAAAAAGAGCTCTGTTTTTAACTTAAAAGTTGAAAGGGCCGCCGGGCCCTGCCCTCCCCCGGGCTCCATCCGCCCGGCGGCGGCACAAAGGCCGGGGACAGGCTGACCCCGCGGGACGGGGGGCCCGGGGGGGGGGTCCCGGGGGAGCCCCGAGGTCGCTTCCCCGCTCCCCCCGGGCCCCCCCCCGGCCGGGACAAAGGCTGCCAGGGCCCGGCCCGGCTCCGTGCCCCCCTCCCGGCCGGGCCGGGCCCCCGCGGCCGCCGCTCGGCGAGGCCGGGCCCCGGAGGGAGGCCGGGGGGGGGGGGGGGGGGGGGGGGGGGGGCGGGGGGGTGAAGCCGCCTCTGCCCCCCCCCCCAACCCCCTCGCATCGCCCCGGGACGGCCCCAACGCCACCCGTGGGGGCTGCCCGGCCCCTTCGTGCCCCTTCCCCCCCCCCCCAAACCGTGCAGCCCCCCCGAGGGGGTGGAGGCCGAGGTGCCCCCCCCCCATTTTAACACCCCCCCCCCCGGCCTCCCCCTAACGGGGGGACTCATTGCGGGCCGCCCCCTCCGCGTGCCCCCCCCCCCCCGAAACTTTCACAACGATGGGGGGAGAACAGCGACCCCCCCAACCCCCGGGGGGGCCCGGCCTCAACTTCGCAGCCGCCGCGGCCGGGAGCGGGGCAAGGGAACGGGGCCGCCCCCCCCCCCAGAAAGCCAGGACCCCCCCCCCCAGCGGGGAAGGGCCGCGGGAAAGGGGGGGGGGGGGGTCCCGGTGCTTGCAGCCCCCCCGCTCCCCCCCCCCACACACACCCCCGGCAAAGTTCGCGGAGCGCCGGGGACAAAAGAGCCGGGCCGGGGGGAGCCGGGCACGGACCCCCCCGAGCGCCCCCCCCCCCCAGTTCCCGGCCCCCCCGGGGGTCCCGCCCCGCCCCCGGCTGCTCGGGGGCTGCCCCGCGACCTCCCGCGGGGGGACGGGCGGGACCCCCCCTTATCAACCCCCGCCCCCCCCGTTATTATTATTATTATTATTATTATTTTTTATTTTTTTTTTTACCTGTTCCGGGGCACAACCGCGCCCCCGGTGCGTGCGCGGAGGGGCGGCGGGCGGGGAGGGGGGTGGGGGGGAAGAAGGGAAGCGCATGAAGCTCCCGCGGGCGCGGAGGCGGCGGCGGCCCCGGCCCCGGCCCCGGCCCGGCCTGGAAGCGGCCGCGGCGCCCTGTGCCGGCGGGCGGCCCCGGCCCCTATTGTTCTGGCGCCGCCGGCGGGCACGGCGCAGCGAAGCGGCAGCGCCTGGCTCCGGCCCGGGCGGCGCGTGCGCCCCGCGCCCCCGCCCCCGGGGTTTGGCCGGGCCCCAGCGCCGCCGCCTCCCCCCCTCCCCCTCCCCCTCCCCCTCGCCTCCGTTAGGCCACGCCCGCTCGCGGTCAGGCGCCTCCCCTCGCTGTATCCCTCCGCCGCGTCTCGGCGGGGAGGAGCCGGCTGCCGCCGCAGCGCGGCGAGCGCCGAGCTGAAGGCACGGTGGGGGGAAAGGGGGGGGAAGGGGGGGGAAGGGAGGAGCGGGGCGGGGTGGGGGAGGGCCGCCGTGAGGAGGGTGTGGACTATGTTTTGTGGCGGAGGGATATGGATGTGTGTTGAGTGACGCCGCGCGCCGCCGGGAGATGGACTGATAAGGCCGCGCGGCGCCGTCCAATGGAAAGGGCGCGCAGCTCGAGTGGCGGGAGGCGTGGCCAATCGGAACGCGCGCTGCCGCGGGGCCCGCCCACCAAGCGGGGAGGCGGGGCGCTGCGCGGGCAGGGGGCGGGCGTTGGTTCGCGTCGCCGCCCGCAGCTCCCCCGGCGGCCGCGGGGCCCCCGACGGGGCGGGCGGGCAGAAAAGAGCCCGGCCGGGGGCGGGGGCGGGCCGCGGGCACGGGGGGGGCCGAGGGGGGCCGCGGCCTGGCCCGGGCCCTGGGGGATGCCTGGAGGGGAGCGGGGCCAGGCCTCCGGGCAGCCGCCCGGCAGCAGCTCCGTGCCAAAGCCTCGCCTCGGCGGCCCCGAGGGGGCTGCGCTCCCCCAGGCCCCGGGGGGGGCCCCCACGGGCAGCCCCGGCGAGGAAACCCGGGCACGAAGCTGCCCCGGGCGGTGCACGACACGTGCGGGGTGCGGGGCCCGCCACGGCAGCGGGGAGGCGACAGGCGGGGGTGCTGCAAAGCCCCCGACACCCCTGGGTGCTGCAGCCCCGTCCCCCCGGGGGGCAGCGGCTCGGGCTCTGCGCCAGCGCCGCTCACCTGCAGCCGGGGCTCCGGGCAGGCGCCTCCGCGTGCCTTTTGCCAGCCTTCGGCCGGCTTCCGTCGGCAGCGCGGGGCGGCCGCCGCCTGCTGCAGCGAGGGGCGATCGTTTCTCACGTTGCTTTCCCAAAGCTCCCGGGAGAGCCGTGCTGGGGCCGCTGGCTCCCGGCTCTCGGGGCCCAGACGTCGTCTCCCCCGCACCGGGTCTCGCCCACGCAGCCCCTGCCCCGTGCCCTGCGCTGGATTTCCAGGGGCAGGTGCGGGAGCAGAGGCAGGAATTTGCGTGTGGCTGTTGTGGGTGTGGGCAGGGGGTTATCTAATCTAATAAAGTTTATGCTGCCGTCCGACGGAGGGGAAGAGGTGGAGCTGGATCGCTGCGCTCCCGGGAGCGGACGCTGAGCGGGGCTGGGGGGGGAGATGCCCCAATTCCGCAAAGGATTTGGGGTTCTCCCCCCCCCCCCCCCCCGGATGCCCTCCGCTGGTTGCTCGGGTGCTGAGCAGCAGAGCGGTGCCCATCTGGGGGCGAAGAGAGCGAGGGATGGGGAGGGAGGACTCAGGACCCAAGACACAGCGTCCCCATGGGGGATGTCACCCTCCCAGGGTGCACGTGGCAGCAGAAACATCCCCTCTACGTAGCACCTGTGACATCCTGAATGCCTCCCGTGCCTGGAGACCAAGCACAATACTGGAAGCATCCTCACCCCTCTGCCTTCAGCCCCGTCCCTTCCCGTTTCATCGAGCCCCAATCACCCTGCTATGGCTGGCTCAGGCTCCCTGCAGCCTCGCCACTGCTGTGCCCTGGCCAGGAGCCTTCCCGGGGGCAAAGCCGGGTGGGATGCAGGGCACCGAGGGGCTGGTGGCGACGTAAAACCGCTGCTGGGAGCGGGGTGAGCCCTGGGGGACTGTGGTGCAGAGATGTCACCCCCTGGCCCATGCTTCATGCTCCCCGTGCTAAAGGAACAGCGGAGCAGCCTCGTGCGGTACCACTCGCCTTTCCTCCTGTGTTTTGTCCCTGCCTGGTGGCCCCCCAGGGTGCTGTCACCCCCTTGTCCCCCCTAGCACGGCCGCTCTCCCCTTGCTGCGAAGCGTCGCCCCTCGCCCGCTCCCCCTCTGCCTTCCGCTCTTCGGGATGACAAGGAGGAGATTAAACATTTCCCTAATGCAATTATATTCTAATTTTGCGTGTGTGGCCATAATTTCCCTGTCAACAATTGCAATTAAAGCTCAGAGCCTGGGTGCCCTGCCACCGATTGCTGCGCAAAGCCCCACGGCAGCGCGATGCGGCGGGCAGCGACAGGCATCCCGCGGGATTTCCCTTCTCCGGGACGCCTCACACCGCGATCAGCTTTGAAGATTTCCCTGCTCCGAGCCCTGCTCACTGCCGTGTGTCTTTGCACAGGTTGAAAATAGTTTGGCTTTGGATGTGGGAAAAAAAAAACCTTGTGTGGATTTGGGGGTGGGCTGGTAACAGCAGTGGGAGCTTAGGTGGGTGCGAGCGCGGCACTGGGCTCCTGGCGGCAGGGTCATGGCAAGAAGCGTGTGCCCAGGGCTGCCCACGAGGCTCAGGGCTCCTCCAGCACCTCGTTTCGCTCTAAGCAAAGTTCCCAAAGTTTCTCGGGCAGGGGGACAGGCTCCCCAGGGCGGCGGTCACAGCCCCGGGCCTGCCGGAGTTCAAGAAGCATTTGGACACCGCTCTCAGACACACGGTCTGATTTTGGGTGGTCCTCTGGGGACCCAGGAGCTGGACTTGATGATCCTCGTGGGTCCCGTCCGACTCAGATATTCGATCATTCTATGATTCGCCCTTCCAGCTCGTGGCACGGCCCTGCAGTTTCCCACTTGGGGGCTATTTCAGGGCAGAAGCAGCAGGGATGGGGGCAATACGGAAAGGGATGCGATAGGGAGACGGGTCGCCCGCTGAACAGACGGGTGCGGGGCAGACACCTCCTCCGCCTCCATCCTCTCCACCTCCACTTTCTCCACCCATGACCCCGGAGGGGCTCGCGTGCAATTCCCCGTGCGGAGACGTGAGGAGCCTGCAGGCTCGGGAGCGACCTCGGCCTCCCCAAGCGCCCCGCGCTGTGCGCCGCAGGCAGACCCCACGCAGAGCTGCGCGGCGCTGTGACACGGCCCGGGCGGCACCTCAGGTTCTCCTTATTTTCACAGCCCAGACCTTTGGGATGGGGATAGCACTTCTCATCCCCGCAACTGTTGGGGCTACAAACAAGTGAGCAGAGCTGAGATCGTCTCCTGCAGCGCCAGGAGCTCCAGTAAAGCAGTTTCACGATGACTCCAATGCTCAGAGCGAGCGATGGCAGGGGAAAAAAATCGCTGCACAAGGGGGACCCCAGAGCACAACCTGACCTGCAGGAGGGTGTGCAGGTGTTCCCCGTGGGCAGGTTGTTCCACGGCACTCCTCACAAAGCTTTGAGGACGCTGGGGACGTGCCCTTGGCCAAGCCTTGCTGGAACAGGGTGAGCCCATCCATGCACCACTCTCTGGGGAGGAACCAAGGCTGTTGCAAAAGCATTTGCCACCTTAGAGAAGGGTTTTCCTGCCCTGGCAGCTGGCAGCAGCGGTGTCGGAGGCCTCCTGCCGGCCTCCTGTGGGTCCAGAGCACCCCAGCCGGTCTGGAGGCATCAGCACGGGAGCAGCACGGACCCATAGCAAGGTTCCTGCCCATGCCGGGTGTGCAACTGATGGAGACAAAGCCCCGGCTGCGTCCCTTGGTCGCTCCATGGTGTGCAGCCCACGTCCCCCAGCTCTGTCCTGCTGCCCCAGCACCAGCACCCTCCCGTCCCCAGCACCCGTGGCTGCGGTGCCCAAAGGCAGCCCCGCAAAGCTCGGCCGTCGCACGGGCGGGTGAGATTTCTGCAGGAATCGCCCAGGTCGTGCTGGAGCCGGACACGGGTTCCTTGCCCACTGAAGGAAGGCGATGCCGTGTGTGCGGCACAGCCAGAAGCGATGAGATATCAACAAGCAACGGCGCAGCCAGAGGGGGAGGTGGAGGAATGCAATTGTGTCAAGGCAATACAGCAAAAATCCACTCCAAACCAAAGGTGCCCAGCAGAAAGCCCAACAGCCTCTGACTCCACCACGAGCTAAAATACCCCCCCGGGTCTCCGCTGCCTGACAGCCAACCTCTGACAGCTCCCGCGGCTGCGGCGCGAGAAGAGCAGCAGGATTCCCAGCGGGACGAGCAGGGGCTGCTTTGTGCTCTCCTTAACCCGCTTAGGTCTTCCTGGAAAACAAAGGAGGAGAAGGAAAAAGCCTCCTTGCCCCTCCTGGAGCAGCAGATCTGAGCTGAGCCCTTGGGTTTTGGCGGCTGAGGGAACACTTTTCTGTGCACGTCACATCAGCGTCCCTGCGCGCTGCCCTCCCCAGCCTGCGAAGCCCCAGCTTTTCTGCAAGGCTGCAGGAGTCCCTGCCCCGCGGCGCAGCTCCGAGCTCTGTCCCAGACAAGCTCCCTGCCCTGCTCTCACTGCCCAGACTGCAGCCGTGGAAAAAAAAAAAAAATTCTTCCAAAACCGAAATTTGTCACTTAATGGTGCAGGACCCAGCGCTACCGGCAGGAAAGGCGTCGCTGGCACTGAGGCAGAGGCCGAACCCCACACGGCAGGGATGGAGGCTGGCTCCGGGGTGGCTTTCGGGGAGATTGCTCAGCCTCCGAGCCCCCACCCGTGGCCGTCCCCGTGTCGTGAGTGGGAGGGTCCGGGCAGGCTCGCTGCTGTCCTTGGCCGCGATGCTGGCCCGGCCCCGGCATTGCAGCAATGCCTGGGGGAGGCCTTGGCCTCGGTGGGATCTGTGGGATGCCGGCCTCACCCCTCCTCCTCCGGAGCCTCCCGGCCTCCGCAGACCAAGCTGGAAACAAACGAGACTTCAGGTCAGTGGAACTGGCTTAGAAAAAAAAAAAAATTACAGCGACTTCAGAAAAATCCCCGTTTCCGTGAAATGTCCTTCAAGCGGGGCTGCGTTTCTCGGGTGGGCCGTGTCCCCGAGGGAGGCCGGGGGCTGGCAGCTGTCCCCGTGCCGCTGTCCCCTCCGCGAGTGACCGGTGGAGCCGTGTGGCGGCCGCAAGCACCGAGAGATGTGCCGGGCTGCTTTTACCGAGGGGCATCTCTGCAAAGGGACGTTTTCGCCTCGCGCATCCCCGCGGGCAGATGATGGGAGAAATGCCGCTCAGGTGGTGCAGGTGGCGAAGCCACTGGCAGGGGATGGTGGCACGGGGGGGACGATGGCATGGAGGGGATGATGGCATGGAGGGGATGATGGCATGGAGGGGATGATGGCATGGAGGGGATGATGGCACGGAGGGGACGGTGGCATGGAGGGGATGGTGGCACGGGGGGGACGATGGCACGGAGGGGACAAGTGGTTCCTGGGGTGCCATCCTGCCCCCAGGCCGCCCGCTCCTTCCAGACCCCGATGCCCGCATTGCTGGGCGCTGCCACCCCGCAGGGTGCCCGTAGGGGTGCTGACGGCCCCGGGGAGCCCCGGGGTGCGGGGCCGGGGGCTCGGAGCAGCCGGGGCTTCGCGCTGGATCCCGGTGACTTTAAGGAGCGAGTTGGGCTTCATATTTGCATTTAGTCACAGTGTGAGTCAGACATTCCAGCCCCGGCTGCCGAAATACCTCAGCTCTGACTCCGTATTTCCCACTGCAACCTTTTTTCTTTTTTTCCCCCTTCTCTTTCCCTTTCTCCTCTTTTTCTTCCCTTTCTCACCCTGTCTCTGGCCAGCCCCATCTTGAGGGCTCACGGGGCACGGGGAGCTGCAGGGGACGGACGTGGGCACCCGGGGCTTGATTCTCCCCATCACGATCAGGACCTGGGGGGGTTAAACCCACCCCACCATGGAGGGGTTCAGCCACGGGGCTTCATCAACGCCGGGGGGCAAACGGGGGTGCACACCGAAACCAGGAGCAGCTTCCGATAGACTGAGCACGGGGAGCAAGGGGAGCTGGCAAGGGGGGTGCAGGATGGGACCCCCACCCCAGGAGCCCCCGGCGCGGGGGCCAGGGAAGGAGCTATGCTGAGTATTTGGAGAGAAAGGCAGTTCTGTGCTTGGTTTCCTGAATGATGCATTCCACATGGGGTTGCATCACGCACAGCTGTTACATCACTTTAGCCAGGAAATTTAAAACAAGTGGTCTCGGCTGGAAATGGTGGTTTAATTATTATTTATGGACAACAACAACAGAAAGGGAAAAAAAAAAAGCCTCAAAACACTTTTTTTTTTTTTTTTTTTTTTTTAGCGCACACAAACCCACCCCTCTCTCACGTCCCAGCTTTGTCCCCAGCTCCTGCCCAGCCCGCATGAATGCCCTGGAGCTTTGGGCTCCCTCTGCCCAGGTACGGACCCCGTGGCCGTGCTGTCCCCTGGGGGTGTCCCCTCCTTCCTGGCCGCCCCCGCAGCACCAGCTTCACCCCCTGCTCAAGCGCTCTCCGAAAGCCTCGTCAGCTTCGCTCGCCATCCTTTGGGTGTCGTTTATTATTAGCGACAGCCCTCGCGAGGCGCGTGACTATTGGAAGTCTATCAACTGAATTATGACAGCAAATATCTCCCCGGGGACAGCCTGGGGTCATGCGATAGACCCGAGCCCATCCCTGCCTGCCAGGGCCACCCGCGTGCCCCGTGGGGACCAGCCCCAGCCCCATGGATGACCTCGGGGCCAGCAGTGGGGCAGCACCGGGTCCCCTTCTCCATCCGCTTTTGCTCCTTTCCTTCCAGCTGTGGGGGACCGAAGCGATGCTGAGAGCATCGCCTTCCTCCCATCACGACCCTCATCTTCCTCTCTTCCCTCCAGGGGGACGCGGGAGGACGAGGGGGGTCCCGCCGGAGAGCTGGGACTCGGTGGGGCTGGACGGATCCAGCCCCCCACGCGAGCACGGACACGGCGCCTGCCTGCGCCCCCCTCCCAGCCAGGGCAGAACCGGGATGGAAACTTCTCAGCCGCGCGTCGCGAGCTTTGGGGCGGCTCGCTGGAAAATTCAGAGGGGAATTTACGTGCGCGCGAACCCCCTCGCCTCGTGCAAATCGTGAAAAATGCAAAAATGCCTCATCAAAACGCTCGGCGATGAGAAACGCTGCAGCCCTCCCGCCACCGAGGTGGTGACAGCAGGTTCCTGCCGCTTGCTGTCCCCCTTGCTGCCCTGCAAGATGCCACTTCTCCTCCTAACTACGCCCAAAATGATGTTTTTCAGCCCATCGCAGCTGTGTGGTCTTTGTTGGGGCTCAGCAGAAAGCGGTCCCCAGATTGTGACTTTTTGGTGACTCGGTGCTAAGGAAGCCCTCCCCGTGCGCCCTGGGTGGGTGACGGCTCTCCAAGACCTTCCCCCACCCAACAGTGGGATGCGGCACCCAGAGAGCGCAGCACCTCGGGGTGCAACCCTGCATGGCGGGATGGAAAAGCTGCCTTCAAATACCCCCCCTGAAACACAAACCTAAATAACTGGGTGCTGCGAGAGAGCCCTGGGCACGGCTCGGCACGGAAACGCGGCGTCCCCAGCCCGGGCGGAGCCCCCCCACGCACGCTGCAGCCCGCGGCCCAGGATAGCAGCCGCCTACGAACAGGAAACCCTCTGCACTTTCGCCTGCGTGGGGGCCCGGGGAATCTCCTCTGAATGGAAAGAAATGGCACCCCCGTGCCCCGGGGCCGTCTGGGTGCCCCCGCCTGGGCGGGGAGCTCTGCGGGGGTGCGCGGAAGGGCTGGGGGGGGGGGGGTTCCCCCACCACGATGCCTGGGTGGAGGGTGCAGCCGACTGGCATCGCTTTGGGGTAGGAGAAGGGGACGGGGAGCTCTTCCTGGCAAGATCCTGCTCTGGGGATGTCAGAGGGACCTGGGGAATGGGGATGGGGCAGGGAGGAGGGCGAGGAAGGGGGACGGAGGGACGGATGGCCATAGTGCAGCCATCACAGGACAGAAGGGACGGGGTCAGGAGCTGTGTCCGTGGGTGCCAGCTGGAGCTGGGTGCGTCCCTGGGGAGCATGAGACCACTGGGACAAGGCTGGACCAGCTCTGCATGTGTCCCTGCTGCCCTGGAGCATCAGCTTGGGTGGGGGGCTTGGGGAGACATCGACAGATGGGAAACCTCCTTCCTTTGCTGCTCCCGGCTCTCTCCTCCTCCTGGCTCGGGGTGGGGGTCCGAGACCACAGCCGCTCTGCGGAGCACTTGGAGGGATGCTGAGGACTGGGGAAACTGAGGCATGGGGGGACACCACCCATCCAGGGGGCCCTGCAGGCAGCACAACACCAGACTGGAAGAAATGCAGCTGGCTGCATGATACAGAAGTGAGGCTCAGTAAGTTTTTATTTGCAAATGTCCGTGAAAGTGGAGCTGCTCCGGGTGAGCTGGGAAGAGCCAGGGTCCCCCATGGGGACACCAGGGACATTGGTGGCCCCTTCTGCCTTCGGTGCAGGGCAAGGAGAGGACAAGGCTGGTGGCTTCTTTGGGACCCACCTGGGGATTTCCCTGCCTCACCCAGATTTCTTCCCTTAGTGGGTTTCGTGATAGCGTGTCAAGTTTCAGCATCGTTTGAGGAGTAATAGAAACCACCCCAGTGAATTGCGGGCTCTGTCCCCCCGCTGGGCACGGCCGCGGAGTGGGGGCGGCCGCATCCTGGCAACCTCCTGCAGCCGGAGCAGGGCCCAGCCTCCTGCCCAGCGGAGTGGGGACCTGCAGCAGTCACCGTCCTCCTGTGCAGTGCTTGGATCTGCACCACATCCTCATCCCACCCCCTGTGTGGGTAGGAGATGCTGACAGCTCTACCCAAAACCCTCAGGGCACTGAAAAAAAAAAATCAAAACAAAACAACAACAACAAAAAAAACGCCACTAAATCTGGTGCCTCGGAGAGACAGCCCTCGAGCAACCCAAATTTACAGATTAAATCCCCAGCGATGGGGCTGAGCTTTGGATGTGCCTCTCCCGGCACAACACGAGCCCAAACCTCCTTGGATCGGGGGATGCTGGGGGCCGGGGGTGGACGGCAGCCCCCCAAATCCCCCCTTTCTGCTGGGGTGCAGGGATGCGGTGGTCCCGCTGGCTCCATCCCACCCTCGCCCCGTGCCCGTGCGGGGCTGCAGCTGCATCTGCACCGCGTCCCCCCCGGCCCAGCCCGTGGCTCCGCTTCTCTTTCGCTTCCCCGGGGCCGGTGCGCGCGTGGGCGGGGGGGACCCAACCGCACCGGTAAAATTAGGCACTGGCAACCCCGGGGCTCACGTCACTTCGGGTGAGAGGAAGGAGAAGCAGAAACTCATGGGAGGGCTGAGATGCTGGCGGGGGGGGGGGTCCCGGGGGGCAGCCTGCGGATTGCAGGGGGGTGAGCAGGGGGGCGCGCGGAGCGGTGACCCCGGCTGTGTCCCCAGGGGATGTCCCCAAGAGCCCCATGGATCAGCCCGGTCCCTGCTGTGGCTGCACCCCAAAGCCACCCCACGGCTTTTTGGGGGAGCAGAGGGGAGACGGGAAGAAATATGGGGGTGGGTTAAGGGAGACCAGCCGGAGAGGAGGAGGAGGAAGATGCTGAGCCCTGGGCGTGCAGAAGGACGTGGCAGCAAACCCACCTCCGCCCTGGCAGAGGATAGTGCCAGCGCGGGTGACAAGAGGGGACATTTCGGGTCGTGCTGGGGTGCTGGGGGCATTTAGGACACAGCTGGATGCTGGGGCTCTAGCACCGGGCTGGGGGTTCCCACAACCCCTCCGTGGGCTGGGGACACCCCCGTTACGCTGGGGCCCCCTCCCCGTATCCCCACAGGGCCCCCCCGCTCGGCAGCAGCGGGGTGGGCCGGGGGGAGGGCGCAGGAAGCCAGCTTAACGGCAGCCAGTCGTGAAATCTAGGGCAGCCCCATCTGTCAGGCGTCTCCCGCTCGAATCCGGCTGCGGTGCCTCCCCCCTCGCCCCCCAGCCCCTGCGTCCCCTCCCCATCCCGCTCCCTGCAAAGCAGCCGCGGGGGGAGCCGCCGGGGGGGGGGGGGTTACCCTTATTAAACCCCGGTGCCCGTTGTTCCATGGACAGCCCCGTCCCAGGATCTCCTCCTTGCTTGCCCCAGTTTTTGGGCACCCGGGGGATGTCTCCTGAGGTTTTGGGAAAGCTCCCGGTCAGGGAGCTGGGGAGGGGGGCACAATGGTTTTGTTCAGAATCCAGAGCTTGGGGGGAGAAAAGTGCGTTTGGAGATGGAGCGAACGGGCAGCAAGGTGATGCTGGCTGTCCCAAAGGCTCTGAAACGCGGCGATGGCGCCCTGGGTCTGCATTTATTCCCCACACGGCTCGGCTTTCAAAGCTGCTTTCAAAGCTTGGGGTGACTCAGAGCCCCCTCGCCGTGCCCTGATGGTTCTTGGGGTCCCTGTGGTGCGCTGGGGGGGGTCCCCACCACCAGCGGGGATGGGCTGAGTGATGCCAGAGCACCAGGACCGTGCCCTGGCACACAAACACACTCCAGCCTGAGGGGAAGCACCGGCCCCGTGCTCTGCCCGTGCAATAGGAGGGGGCTGCTGGCCCCGGAGCTGCCCCTCTCCTGCAGAGCGCTGAGCGCAGTGGGATTTTAGGCAACGCGGGGTCTGGAGAGCCCAGCCCTGCCACAGCTCTGCTCGAGGAGCACGGGGCCATTTTACGGGAGCGCCGAGCTGCAGGTCGCAGATTTGCCTGAAATGAAAATACGCCTCTACGTGCGCGTGTAGCCTTGCCCAGCGGGGGCACGCTCACCGCGGGGCTTGCAGTGACCTCGGTTTAACTTGGCAGCCGTCAGACAGCTTATCTTATCTCTGCATCGCGCTCTGTGCTGAGCCAAACAAGTGCCAAGCGCTTCTCCTGCCCCTGCCTGCTGGGGCACTGCACTCCTGGCTGGTGGCACGGCTTTCCTTGGGTTAATTCGGGGGGCCGGGGAGGGCTCCTGTCCCCACATCCCTTCTCCATCCCCCAGGGAAGGGGAGGCGGGGATGCTGGGCATCATCCTGCCTCTATTTTCACGAGCAGAGAAGCTAAAGCCACCCGTGCTGGAGCTGCTGGCGGTGCCCATGCTGCGGGTGCCACAACCGGGGCTGGCATGGTTGGGACAGGCTCTGGGGCTTGTGTCTAATCCTGCCTCCGCACGTGTGCTCCCAAAATAAAGCACCGATGCTAAAGGATTCACCTGCTCCAACCTGCTGCTCACCGGGGAGGATGTCACCCTGATTTCTTTCCGCTGCTTTCCTTCTCCTGGTGGGTTTTAAATGTGAATATTGACTTTTTTTTTTTTTTTTTCTTTCCTGCAATGGGGGAAGGAGATGGGGATGGGGAGCTGAAGAAAGGAGCCAGGAATCCGGGCTCCCTGCCGTGATATGCTCCCCCCGAACCGTGCAAGTAGGGTGCGTTGCTGGACTTGTCTCTTCTCATTTTCGGCGCTGGACAAGGAGCTGCGCACCCCCAGCCCAGCTGCTGCTGCCTCTGCGGTTTCCCTACCTGCTCCAGGAGGCCCCCGGGCCGGGGTGACAGCGAGGCGCAGCAGGCAGGATGTCACCTCAAACCTCAAGAGGAGCTGCCGCAGAGGGGGAGGGCGGCGGGGGTGCCGGGAGGGGGGGGGGGGATTTGCAAGTCACCCTATGTAAACACGGGCGCTCCTTCCCAACCGTTCTCTTCCGCAGCCTTGCCAGGGGCTGTGTGGCTCTCGTGTCCCCGTGGGGACAGGGACAGGGCGGTGGCACAAGAGTGTCCCCTTCCCTCGGGGTCCGCGTGGCCCCCCAACCTGCCCCCCCCCAGCCGCTGTGAGATGGGTTTGGGAGCTCTCCCCGCTCTGGCAATGGCTGGGGACTCTGTGACCCCCACAGCATAGGGGGGGGGGGTCTGTGCTTAGGGGGGCGTAAATTTGGGACTGCCCTCAGCCAGGTCCGTGCAAGAGCTCACCTGATGCCTGTTCGCCAAACACTTTTGCTCATCCATCCCCTGAGCAACTTCCTGAGCCCCCCCCCATAGAACCAGGGTCCTCAGCGCACTGGGGGTCTGCACCCCTGGCAGGGGGCTGGGGCAGGGCACGGGGCTGGGGGTGCTGTAGGAAACACCCCGCTGTCCCCAGAGCCCCGCCGGTGCCCCTGGCCCAAACAGGGCTCGGGAGGGTGGTGGCGGCGTGGGGGGGGACAGCTGAGTACGGCAGCGCTCACAGCCCCATGGTGCCGACACTGCTCGGCGGTGGTGGTGCCACATGGGGACTGCACCCGCGTGTGCGTGCACCCACGAAGCACCCATGGGTGCCCGTACCCTCAAAGAACCCAAAGAACCTGCGTGTGCACACACACCCACGAAGCACCCAAAGCACCCATGGGTGCACACACCCCAGGGTGCCCCTCTCCCCAGGAAGGGGACAGCCGAGGCGCTCCCCCCGGCGCCCCCTCTCCGCCGCAGCGTGGGGCTCCCGCGGCGAGGTGCAGGTTTCCGGCCCTGCACGTGCACGGGGGGGCTCAGAGCGGCGGTGGGGGGCCGGGGACCGCGGCAGGTGGGGGCTGCCGGGTTGTGTCTGCCACCCACCCCACGTCCCCTGCCGGCTCTGCCTTCACTCCCCGTCCCCAGCAGCGTGGGGCCGGGAGGACCCTTCCCTTGGGAAGAGCCAAGGGGGTGTCCCGGGATGGGGACGAGCTCAGGTCCAGGTCCCCAAGCCCTTGGGTGGCTCTGGTCTCTGGCCACCAGCCCCTTTGTCACCCGTGCGATTGTGGCCCGGGGCAGGAGGTGGCTGTGGGAAGGGGCTGGGGCTCTGCAAGAACTTCTGTGGCTTTGAAAGAGAGCAAGAAAAAAGGAAAGAGCGGCATCTCCGGGGAGCAGCTGCTCCTGTTTGCCCTTCTTCTTTCCTGCTTTTTTTTTCTTTTTTTTTTTTTTGAAAAAAAAAAATCTTCTCTTGCCTCGACCACAGCGGCGCTAAGATGGAGCTGCTTCCCTCCCAGCTAACCCCTACCCAGCGCCCCGCGCCTCCCCCAACCTGCCACCTCCACCGCAACGATGACAATGACAGCTGCAGGGGCTGCGGGCGTCCCTTCCCCCTTCTTCCGCACCCCTTCCACCCCCCCCCGCCATCCCCGTCCCCCTCCTCGCCCCCCGCAGCCCCCCGCAGCCCCCCGAGCCGGGCTGCCGGCAGCCCCGCCGCGCTTGGGCTGACATTTGAAAAATGCCAGGCTGAGACGGGAGACGGCAGCTGCAGGGTGGCACCCGGCCAACTATTTCATTTTGGGTGGGTTTCAGTTTGTTTTCCACGGCGGCCGCTCGCATGAATGAAAGGGGAAGGCTGCGTGCCGCCCCCGTTCCCCCTGCCCCCACCCCCCCAATGCTGTAGGGTAGGGGGGGGAGCGGGGGCTGCCGGGGGTTCGCGGCACCCACGCGCCGGAGGGACGGTGCCGGTGAACGGGGGCTGAGCAGTTTTTGGTCCCGGTGGTGTCCATGTGTCGGCTCCGCCAGCGGTTTGGGGACCCCAGCCATGGGGCTCGGCTTCTCCCCGTGGTGTCCGAGTGTCCCCTTGTGCTGCTGGCCCTGGGGTCACCCCGGCAAGGGA
This sequence comes from Anser brachyrhynchus, assembly GCF_964034855.1. Taxonomy (NCBI): domain Eukaryota; kingdom Metazoa; phylum Chordata; class Aves; order Anseriformes; family Anatidae; genus Anser; species Anser brachyrhynchus. Next base: position 6,964,080 of record NC_137716.1, read on the forward strand.
CAGACAGACAGACAGACAGACAGACAGACAAAGTACTGCTTAGTAGAGCTTGGCCAGGAGCGGGAGGGTGGATCGTGGCAGGCTCAGGCAACGTGTCCCCACGGGGACGTGGCCACGGGCTGGGGGTCCGGCCCCACATGGGGGCACCCATCGGGGAGCCCGACCCCAGCGGGGTGTCCCTGTCCCCGCTTCGGCCTCGAGCCCCTGGGGAGATGGAGACCTGGGGTGGCCCCAGCAGGGGGCTCGGTGTCACCGTGGGGACATCACCGATGGCGCTGGGTTCATCGGGGTTTGCCAGCGGGTGCGTGGCACGGGGAGCACAGAAAGGCGGGTTTCTCCCTCCCCTCCCGCAGGTACCCACGTCCCCAGGCTGTCACCCTGCTTGGCGATGGGCAGTGCCAGCCGGGACGGCACAAGGGACGGGGACGTTGTGCCCTCTGCCCTCCTCTGTCCGGGGCAGGGGACTGCAGCAGGCGGCAAGGACGACCCTTGGATATTCATATTTTATATTCATGTAAGCAACATAAATCCGCCTGGCTGCTCTTTCCCTGACAATAGAATTCATTATGATGGAAATATCCTCCGGAGGACTGCAGCTTAATTACCTCCTCATTTGCATTTTTGCATATTAATGACTGCAGAGCTGCTAATTTTGCTGCATTATTTTAAAGGCGAAGCCACACCGCTCCGCCGCTGCCTGGCCTGCCATTTTCTCGCTCCATCCCTCGCTCTCTCCCCTGTCACAGCCGCAGGTGACCCAGCCCCGGGCGCAGCGGGTGGCTCCGCGCTCCCGGTGCCACCGTCGGAAATGTCAGGCCTTCCTCATTAGCGCGGTGCCCTCGTTAGCTGCCCGGGCCGCCCCACGCCGCGGGACGGTGCCCACGCTGGCTGTCCCGGGGATGTCCCCGGCTGCGGGGCGAGCGTTGGGGCGAGCGTGGCCGCCCGCGTCCCCGCGTGCCCGGCCATTGTTCTGGTGGCGGCTTTTTGGGTCGCGGTGTCACCGCGTGTTACTTCCACTCCGCGGCTCCAACCGCAACAGGCTGGGGGGGAGGAGGGGGCCTCGCCTGCCCCCGATAACCACCAGCACCACGCGTCCCTCCTCCCGCTGCCGTCGGTGTCCCCGAGCACCGAGGGACGGCGTTGGGCACGGAGGTGTCACCCTACCGAAATAAGGGACAGCAGGAGGAGGGATGCTCGGTGACAATTCGGTCCCGTGGTGGAGTGGCAGAAACAGAACCGAGGGTTTCCTGTCTGCAGCCCAGAGCCTGATGGCATGTCCCCAGTGACACGTCCCCGATGATATATCCCCAATGACATGTCCCCAGCGATATATCCCCAGTGACGGGCTGGCCCAGGTGCCACCACCCCGCGGCTGCCCACGGTGACTCAGCCCGCCGGGTGCCACCAAGGGCTGGGCGCAGCCTCGGGTGTCACAGTGCGTGGGATGTCCCACGGCGTGGGATGCCGAGCGCTGGCACCGGGCGAGGGCAGCCTTTGGGGCCGGGCGGGGAGGAACCCCCCGGGTGTCTGTCCCCAATGCCTGGCAGCTGCCCCTCTGTCGGGTGGGACCGGACCGGGGAGGACGGGGTCCCTGTCCCCAGCTGGCAGAAAGGTGGAGCCCGGGGGTGCTGCGGGGTGGGCAGTGCAGGGAGAGTGTGGGGACAGCGATGGGGACAGGGACAGGACTGGGGCTGGGGACAGGGACAGGGTTGGGAATGGGGACAGGGAGAGGACAAGGGTTGGGGACAGGGACGGGGTTGGGGACCGGGACAGGACTGGGACTGGGGACAGGGCCAAGGGTTGGGGACCGGGAGAGGACCAGGGTTGGGGACAGGGTTGGGGACAGGGCCAGGGGCAGGGCTGTGCTGGGGGACAGGGACAGGGGAGGGGCTGGGACCGGGACCAGAGGCCGGGCTGGGGACGGGGCTGGGGCCGGGGCTGGCTTAGGGACAGGGGCGTGGCCTGTGTCGGTGGGCGTGGCCTGTGTCGGTGGGCGTGGCCTGTGCCGGTGGGCGTGGCCTGTGCCGGTGGGCGTGGCCTGGGACGGGGGCGGGGCCGGGGGCGGGGCCGGGGGCGGGGCCGTCAGCGCGGCCGGGCGGGGGGCGGGGGCGCCACCTGGCGGCCGGGGGCGGCGCTGCGGGGCCGGGGGCGCCGCGGGACCCCTGGGTGCGGGGAGGGGTCGGGGTGGGGGGGGGGGTGGGGGTCGGGGACCCCCGTGGGTGCCCCCCCTGGGGCAGGGCCCCCTGGGTGCCCTCAGCACCCGCCTGGGACCCCCGCGGGCTCCTTCCTGATGGGTGTGTTTAACCCCAAAACGGGGGGGGGGCAGCACCAGCAACTCCCCCCCTCTAATTAGTTCCCCCCCCCCACCCCCCTCCCCGCCGACCCCCCCGGGTGGCTGCGGCCGCGACCCCCGGCACCCCGTGTCCCGCCACCGGCCCCACGCAGCCCGGCTGTGCCCCCCCCCCCCCCCGTCACCGCCGGGGGACGCTGCGGGCAGGCGGGGGTCGGGGCGGGGGTGGCAGCGGGACCCCCCCGTGCTGGTGGTGGCAGCGGGACCCGGAGAAGAGGGGACAAGGAGGGGACAGCGCTGCCCGCTAGAGGGCAGCGGGAGCCCAGGAATGGGGTCCCCGGGAGGGACCCGCACCCTGCACCCCTCCATCCTCCATCCCGCACCCTGACCCCCCCATCCTGCACCCCCCACTCCGACCTCCACCCCTTCCCTCCCCCCCTTCCCCGGCCTCCCCCTCTGGCCTCCTTCCTGCTCCCGTCCAGCCCCAAGCTCTCCTGCCTCCCCTCTGCACCCCCCCCGTGCCTCAGTTTCCCCCCCACCGCCCCTCCCCGGTGACTTTTGCCACCCCCGGGGCACCCCCAGACCGGGAGCTGCCCCTCGGGGTGCCAGCCGCCCCCGGAATTTAACCCTCGCCCTCCCGAATCCACTCGCATCCCACTAATGCACTAGCCTTGACACGCTGACCTGCCCCGGCGCCCCCCCCCTGCATCCCGGAGCCCCCCCGTCCCGGGGGACCGCTGGTGTCACCGTGGCAACCGGTGATGGTCAGCAGCCGGTGACCTGGGAGCCCTGGAGGGAGCCCTGGCCCTGGCCGGGGTCAGCGGGGTCAATCAATCTCATTGCTATGCACAGCGCCCTTCGTTAGCTGCCAGCGCCGGTAACGAGTGCCAGGGCTGGCAAAGCGCGGGGAAGGGAGAGAAAAAGGGACGAAAACGGGGGGGAAAAGTGCTGCTTGGAGAGTTTTGTTTCAAGAGACCCTCCGCTAGTTGCGGGAAAGGGCAGGGGGGGCTCCCCCCCAGTAATGGGGGAAGTCACCCTGGGGAGGGCTCGGGGTGGAGAGGAGAGGTGACAGCAGCCTTCCTCCATCCCCGGTGCTCTGCGTCTTCCTCGCCGCCCGGTGGTGGAGGTGCAGAGCTGGGCTCGGTGAGTGCCGGAGCCGCGGCTCGGGGCCCTCCTGGGCTGGCTGAGACCCAGCAGACTCATCTCCCCGGTGGGACGCCCGCCTGCCCTGCCCGGCGGGCTTCGATCGGCCGCTGTCTCCGGGCTGTGCTGAGATGGATCTGGGTGGCAGAGCCCCATCGTGGGCAGGGGGATGGGGTGGGGTGAGGTAGGGTGGGGTGGGATGGGGTGGGATACAATGGGGTAGGAGGGGATGGGGTGGGGTGGGATGACGGGGCACTGAAATCTCCCCCAAACCGGGGTGCAGGACCTCAGGGGCAGCCCAGCTGGTTAGGGCAAACGGGGACGTCCCCAGAAGGTGTCCGGGAGGCCGATGGGGTAGGAACCCAACTTCTTGTGCAAGCCCCGATGCTCGGGTTGCAGAGACGCTGCCCAGCAGCGGGACGAGCTCCCAGCCAAAAGTCCCCGCAGAAGATGCTCAGCGTGGATGGGTCCCGAGTGCCCACCCCAATTCCACAAACTGACCCCCAAAGGGGGGACATCCCAGAGCCATGGGGGGTGGCTCTGGGGACAGGGCAGCAGGGGGGGCACCAGCCCCCCCCCCGACCGTGCTATCGCTGCCCACAGACCCCCCCCCCCCCCACACTCCCCGTTGCTCCGGCCGGGGGCTGGAGCCTGCGGCGCACAGACACGTTGTCTCCAGCGCACAACCACACTCATCTCGGAGATGGGGTCTGCTGGGAAAAGGCTCCCCCCCCTCCGCCGGGTCGCCCGCAGACGGGGGCATTTCCAGGATTTACCGGTAAGGCTGGGGCCGTGCACCACCAGCGCCATTTCGGGGCCTTCCCGCTTCCTTCGGGTCCTCCCCCCCTACGTGCCGGAGGTGCTCAGGGGGCAACGAGTTTGGGCCCTTTCTGTCACTTCGGTGCGGTGACATCCCGGTCACAGCAGGGATTCGGGGTTCCTGGCTCCATCCTGAGGCACCAGGCACCACGCAGGATGGGAGCTGGGTGCCAGCATCAGCTCCTGTCCCTATAACATCCTCCCAGGTTCCCATTTTGGGCTCCAACCTGGGGACACTGCTCCCACACGTCCCTGTACTGGTGGTCTGGGGGTGCTCCTGAGCCTGCCCCCCAATCTCCCCTGAGATTGGGAATGAAGGCAGATCACAGCTGACAGCTGGGAGATGGATTTATTGCAACGATGCAAAAATTAGTTTATAGAATATATAGAAATAAAGATTTCCTTCCTTGATGGGGGAACTCAGAGCAGCAGCAGCTCCTCTGGCAGGATTTATTAATCACGCTGGTGTGCTGCTTGTGCAGCAGCAACGATTTCCTGGGGGGTTCTGGAGGGACTCTGGGGGGGGGGGGGAAGGGCACAGGGCCCCCCCAAGCTGTGGTCACCCCCAGAAAAGGCTGGAGCCACAGCAAGGCAGAGCTCACTCCTCCATGAGCCGCGATGTCGGCTGCTTGGAGGCTTCTGCAGGCTGAAAGCTTCGATTTCAGCCCAGTAACATTTACTCTGGCTGTGGGGCTGAAAACCAGAGCAACCTGTCCTTAACCTATTCCTCACCCTTGCCCTGCAATTTGCTGGGTTAAACACGGGGAAACTGAGGCACGGGTGCAGCGCGACTTTGCCTGAAGGCAGAGAGAGCCGAAGGGAGGGCACGGCAGCGAAGGGCAGGAGGGGACGTGCGCCCTCTTACATTTGGGAGTGGGATGCAGGCGTCCTGGCGACGAGCATCCCCCGCCACCTCCCAGACCCCCCATTTTATTGGGAAAGGGGGAAAAATCCCTGATACCAGCCCCTGTCCGTTGCGCCCCTTCACTCCCTGATCACCGTCGCCCGGAGGGTGCCACCGCGGGGGGACCGCGAGGGTGGCAGCGGGGGCCGCCGGGCGCAGGCGGGCTGCAGGATGCTGCTCTCTGTGTCTCCTTGCTGGGCGGTCGATCCCCAGACAGGCTCCTCGCCTTGCTGCGTGTGCTCTTTCGAGCCCATTGATTTCCCTGAGTAAGTGAGTTTGTATGGATCATGCAGCATGCAGCCCGGGCTGCCCATCGGTGCAGCAGCCGGCGGGGGGGAGGGCGGCCGAGGAAGGGGGGAGCCGGGAGAGAGCAGAACCGATCAATATGGACAGTGTGAAGTGAATTAATGGAAGACGTAGAGGCTGGCTGACAGCGCTGCCGAGGCCGGGCTGCCCTTCGGGGACCGCGGGGAGGCAGCTGGCGATGCCGCCGGGGGCCCGGCGATGGCTCCGTGCCTGCGATGGGGGGAGCGGGGCTCCGGGACGCCGGCACGGTCGGGCACGGGCGCACGGTGGCTGCTGAGCCCCCCCAGGAGAGATCGGGGACCTCGGGTCTCTGGGTTGGCCCTGGCTTGGACAGAGGCTCACGGTCGGAGGCCACTGGGGCAGCGTCCTCCATGCCCGAAGGATGCCTGGCTCCGCAGGAGCAGCTGCAGCCACTTTCCCAAAAGCCAGGCACCTTGGGTCTAAAATATATATATTTTTTTTTTTCCTTGCAGCAAACAAAAAACTCTCATAGATGGTTTCTGATCAGGATTTTCATTAAAATGTTTTTTTTCAGGGGGGAGGTGAAGATAAAAGATGGAGAGAAAAATCCCTCCCTTTGTCATCTTTCTTTCATTCTGTTGTGTTCTCTTTCCATGCCCAGGGAAGCTGGATGTAAACAGGACCCTGCCTACAACCAGCTTTGAGCAAGTACAAACATTTCCGACATCTCGTTTGCCTTTGCAGAGCATTGGGTGGCGAGCTCGGAATAAAATAATAATAATAAAAAAAAAACAACAAACAACAAAATAAAAACAGAAAAGCCTCAAAAACGCACACCAAAAGCACTGCGCTGCTGCCTGCTCCCCGCAGCTCCGAGGGGCCGGGAGCAGAGGCATTTCCCTTTCAAGTCTCTTGGCCGCTTGCCACCCTGCCCTCGGCGCAGGTGGGCGATTCCCATTACTGCTAATGCAAGTTAAACAGAACCACCTGCCGAGCACGTGGTCCGTGCGGAAACCTCCCGAACTCCACCCGAGACGAGACAGTTTACGACCATCGCTGGTTGCTGAGGCTCGTTATGGTCTCACGTAATTACTCTTCCTCTCATATCTTTGCTGTGAATGAGAGATAAAGAAGGCAAGCATAGCTCGCATCAGTAGGTTTCAGAGTTAACACGACTAGAGGAAGGAATCATCTTGATGAGCTTGCTTGTAATGTAGAGAGAGGGGCTTGGGGAGCTACTGTGGTCACTGAGAGGTTGCTGTTTTTTGGCTCTTTGCTGGTGGGTTCTGGTTTGTGACTTCTATTTTCCATTTTCCCCTATATAGCGGGGGGAAGCAGCTCAGCTGGGTTCGGTGAAGTATCGGCAAGGCCCGTTTGCCAACCTCAGTCTGCAGAGGATTGCAGGCGCTCGAGGAAGAGGATGGTGCCTTGAAGGCAGCATCAAGTCTGGACATTTGGGCTGCGTGGGGGTTTGTTGGGCAGTGCCACCGTGCATGTGCTCCTTCTTGCTCCGTGAGCGAGGCTGGAAGCACGCAGGGGCAGGTAGCTCCTGGAAAACCCAAAATGCTGGAATTGCTCCCAAACACCCTCCTCTCTCAGAGGCTGCAGAGCCCCTGATACCTGGGGACATGAGAGCTCTAGCAATGTGCCCGGGGAGGCAGCAGGGGCAGCACCACGAGGCTGTGCTGAAAGGAAGGGGCTGGCAGGGTGTTGGGGTCCCCGAGGGGACACGTGCCCATCCCAAAGCCCCCGGTGATGGGTGCAAGGAGCCGGGGACCATGGAGCAGGAGATTCAGATGCTGCCTGGTCCTGTGCTCGCGTCAGAGCTTCGATGTGAGCTACTGGGAATCGGAGCAAGGGGAAATCACGCTTAGCAGGCGGGTTGGCAGAGCAAGGTCCGATTTTTGCACGCGCTTCGCCTGTGGCTGCCGTGTGCGTGCACGCGAGGGTGCTGCTGCTGGGGTGCTGCGGTGGTGTCGGGGAGGAAATCGGGGGGTGCAGAGCAGGAAGATGCTGCCGAGTGGCGAAGGCAGGCGGGCACCCACGTGTCGGGCACACGATGGGTGCAGAAGGTGCCACCCCCCCGCCTGCCCAGCACGTGAGACCTCCGGGCACCGCGAGGCAGAGGGACCGGGGCGGGGGGAGCGCGAGGTGTGCTGGCCCTTTAAGAGAATAATTTCGGAGCTGGCCTACTGAGTTATTGATTGGCGCTATGGTAACGTATATTAGATTATGTATGGCTGGAAATGTGTTGTGGACTGGGAGGCTTGTTTGGGAAGCCAGCACTCCTCTTCTTGTAAACCAGCTCCCCGCTGAGGGGCCGGGGTGCGAAGGGTCTGCGGCGTGCCGGCTCTGCGGGGCTGAGACCGGGCACAGCTCGAGGCACGTGTGGCTGGGGGCATCCCTGGGGCAAAGCGGTGGAGGCAGAGGAGATTTTTGTTCAAAAGGGCATTACCAGGTGGATGGGAGTGCCCAGCAGCATCCTAGACTCAGGAGGGGCCTTTCAGCGTTCACAACACCTGGATAAAGGCAAGTCCCAGCCTCTCCGGACAGCCTGCCAGGGCTTTGGCTTGGCTGTAGCTGAGAGAGCTGGCGAAGCCCAGTTTTGGTTTAATTGCCCTGGCAGAAGCAGGGCAAGCAGGCTGCAAGGGAGGCGGGTTGACCAGGCAGGTGTAAGAACTTCACCAGCTGGTGGCTTCCCACAGCGTGGGCTCCGTGTTGAGCCCAAACCCCGCCAGCTCCACGTCTCGGATGCGCTTTTGGCTTGACGGGGCAGGGAGGGCTTCTTCCATGGCAGCAGGGAGGTTCTGGGCTGCTCAGGGAAAGCTGCTCGGGCTGCAGCTGTGCGATGGTGCCTGGAAATCCTGCAGCAGAGAGTTGGGGTGCCTGGGAGCTCAGCGAAGCCTCCCTCTGTGCATGTGTGCCGGCTGTCACCGTGCCGGCCCCACCTCACCAACGCTGCTGGAACTCCACAGCACACAAAGCACCTCCTAATGCCCCAAACCACTGAGTACCGGTTCCCGACTCATCCTGCTTCTGCTATGAAGTCCTTTCCAAAAGGAACCTGAGGTTTGCAGCGCGGTGCAGGGGCTGAAGGCGCCGTATTGATCCCGCCGGCGCTGGCCTCGCGCTGTCACCTTTCGGTGCTGGGCACGGGGCAGTGGGGAGGCAGCGGAGCGTGCACCGAGCCCGGTCGGGGGTATTGTGCTGGAGTAATTGGGCTTGGAAAATGAGAGGCTTTGAAATCCTTTAAAAGCGAGGAGGGAGGGGAAGGGCCCTGGGCTCCCCGTGCTGCCGGCTGAGAGCAGGGAGCAGCTGTCCCGTGGGGGACCCCGGCGGCGTGGGGACGCCGACTGCTCCTGCAAACCCAGGCAGGTCCTGGGACGCAGAGGGGCAGGGATGGAGGGAAGGGGACAGGACCTTGGGAGGAGGTGATGTCTGTGGGCACGCACGTTGCTGGGGCTGCAGGAGGCTTGCTGGAAGTGTGACAAGGGATTTTTTGGGGAAAAACGAGGATATCTCTTGTATCTTGCATGGCTGCTTTTGTCTGGCACTGGTGTTTGCAGCTGGCAATTCAGTGCTACAGCAAAGACCTCTGGGTCCAGCAGCCACCAGGTATTGAGACATATCTCTTGCAGGCAATTATCAGCGACTGTTCCGGTGCTAAATACGTCGTCTTCTCCTCCCTTTCCTTCCCATCTTTTTTTTTTTTTTTTTTTTGGTCTCCCAGTGTAACATAAAAACATATTGATCGCTCAGCCAGGCGCTCCGAGCATGCGTGCGATGGGAGGCAGAAGGCTGGGGCCATCGGGGCTGCCCGAAATTCCAGCAGCCGCAGTGCCCGCAGCACCCCTGCCCCTGGTGCCCGGTGCCATCTCCCAGCTCTCTGCACCGCGCTGGCGTCCCCAAGCCCCTGCTGGGGGAAGGAGGCAGGAACACCGACTTGGGCTTGTGTGGGACCCATCAAGCCCAGGGCCCCTGTTTTGGGCAGGGCTGTGCGTTTTTCCCCTCTCCGAAGCATCTCTCCTTGCCTCAAGCAGGGAGGAGAAGGTGTGGGCACCTGGGTGCACATCCCAGCCACGAGCGGTGATGCTCAGAGCATCACAGCAAGCCGAGGACGTGCCTCCCTGCCCTCCCACACCCCCGTGTTTGCTGCTGGCCAAGAAAAATTAACTTCAACAGCTTTTCCAAAGCCCGGGACTAACCTCCAGCTCCCAAATGCCCTGCAGCATCCACTCACCAGACCGGGAGAGCAGGAGGTAGAAAAGACATCGCTGCTTTTCAGCAATTCCTCTCTGCCCCAGGAGCCTGCAGGTGCTCAAGTGCTGTCCCCAGCTGCAGGGGTGGCCCAGCCATTGTGGGAGCCACTTGTCCCCATCGGCAGGCTGGGGACCCTGGCTGGCACCGAGGTTGTAGGGGACCTCGGGCTGCTCTGGGGCTGAAGTTGCTTAGAAGGAGATTGCTTACGGCCAGGCTGGGCTTTGGTTTGTAAAGCCTTGGGTTCTGGGAAATCTCAGGAGAATTTAAAGCGAATTTTGGAGGATTTAAAGTGAATTTCTTGCTTTCTCCGTGCACAAGGAATTGCCAAAGGCTGAAAAGCCTGGGCAGACCCCACTGTGGGTTTCAGGAGCTCAGGGAGAAGGGATGGGTCCTGGGTATCACAAATGCATCGGTGCTGGGGGGTGGGGGTGGTTTTAAGCCCCTTCTCCTGCTTCCCTTGGAGCTGTTGGCTCCTGAGGCTCTGTCTGAGCCCAAAACTCCCAATGTCCGTGCGAGGTGGCTGCTCCCTGCGCAAATAGCCTGCCCTAAATTTTGTCCTGACCAGGGAAATGACGTGTGCTTTTTTTTTTTTTTACTGTCCAACTGGTGTGAGCTGCTGCAGGGCAGGATGACAGGTGCTGCCCGTCCCTGTGCAGGTAGTGGGGGGTGGCCAGGGGGGAACAGCATCGGGGGGGGGGGACGGATGGACGGACAGGAGAGGGCGGTGGTGATGACAACAGCGCTTGGCTCATCAGCACGTCTCTGATAGCAGCTTGGAGCCCTCTGCGATCGATCAAGCCAAGGTGCACGGACTGCTTCAGATCTATTTAAAGAGCCTGGCTGCCTGGCCCCGAGGGGGAGAAGCTGGGAATAAACCCCCCCGGTCACCGCTGCGCCTCTCCGAGGTGTCCCAAGGGGCTTCCCGACCCTCTGCCATGGGGACACCCCCGGTGCCACCTTGTCCCTCAGCTCCGGTCCCTGAAGTTAGAGCATCCCAGCTCGGACACGGGGCAGGGGACGCGGCGTGGGCATGGTGCAGGTGTCCTTCGGCCGCAGCCTGGGTGCTGGGGAATTGCTGCTGAGGTTCGGGCTGGGGGCGCAGCTCAGCACCCGGCACGGTCATGGCTCAGGGAGCAGGGGAGGCTGGGCTGGGTGGTCGGAGTGCGGGGTCTAATCCTGCCCCCCAGGACCATTGTACCAAACATCCCCCCCCTCTCAGCACTGCTTTGATCCCGAGAGGTTCGGGCTGTGCCACCCACCCCAGCAGTGACCAGGGGACAGTCCCGGGCCATGGCCACCCCTGGGTGCAGCACCCAGGTGCGTGCACAGGGGCTGGATTTGGCCGTGGCTGCGCAGCACAGGGAGCAGCGAGGCTCTGAAACTGTCCAGCTCCCAGGATTTCTGCAGAAGATGCTGCTTGTTTTATTTATTTATTTATTTATTTATTTTTCCTTGCTGAGAGGAGCCAGCAGCTGCAGACAGAGCGGGGCATTAAGGAAAACAAATGGGCCGGAGCCGAGAGGGAGAAGCCCGGATACGGCCGCATTTGTCAGGCTCCGTATCGGCATGTGGCCATCGCTCAGCAGCCCGTTATACCTGGAAACGGCAGGGGAGCGCAGTCAGAAGTGAGCAGACGGGGTGCTGGTGGTGGTGGAAGGAGGTGTAGGGGTGGGGAGGGCAGGATCTGTCCCCCACGGAGGCAGGTGCTGGTGCCTTTCTGCAGCGGTGGGGTGAAGGATGTGGCCCCAGCCCAGGGAAACAGCACTCCGCTGCAGACCCCAGCACCTGAAGCTGGTGGTGCTGGGGGTGACGGCACAGGGACGCAGCTGGGGACCCCATGGCAAGCGCCAGCCGGGTCCTTGCTCCGCCGCTGGGACGGGCAGGATGCGACGGTCCCCACAGTGCCCGGCTCCCAGCGGCAGCACGTCGGGTGGTGGCAGCTGATGGGCCCCATGGGCTGCCATCAGGGTGGCTTTGGTGGCATAACGGGGTGCCTGCCACCAGTATGGGAACAAGGAGGGGGTTGGCACAGGGGAGATGGTGCCAGGAGGCAGGAGGAGGATCAGCCGCCCACGGAGCTCCCTGGTACGGAGACATGCAAAATTTCAGCAAAGTCGTCTTTTGGCTGTAAGCTTTGGCTCCAGGGCAGGTGGGTCCTGGGGGGTCACCTGCAGCTGGGGGGTTGCAAGGTCCCTGGGGTGGGCAGCTGCACCCATCAGCCTCCAGGGAGCCCCAGACCCCCATTACGCTCCTCACCCCCCGCTCTGCCTCCCCTCGCCCGGTCCCCTCATTAGCTGCAACACAGAAAAGTGTTTTGAAACCTTTGCAGAGGGGTCCGTCCGTCCCCCCCCCCCCGGCCTCTGCCACTTTTCCCGTCATGCTCATTAGAGCCCTGAGTATCAATCAGGCAGGCGGAGATGAAAGCCAGCTGGGGATGCATTACACACCTTGGAGAGGGATGAAAGCGCCTCTTTAGTCCTAACAAACCTCTCGAAGCCGAGATGCAGATGGACGCGCCTCGCACCAGCTGCCTTTCATCTTAATTTTCTCCTTTTGGGCTCCTTGTCCCGGCGGTGTCATGTGCGTGACAAGTGTGGTGGCCTTGGGTGGCACCCAGGGCTGGGTGGTGGGCAAACTGCAGATATACGGGGAGGAAGATATTTTTTTGTCCATCTGTCCTCCCTAAGGACCCGGAGGATGACCCAAAATGTCACCATCCATTAGGAGCCTCCACGGACACCTCTGGGTGCAGCGTCAGTCCCTGCCCAGCCCTGGGGACTGCTCCCACGGAGGCAGGTAGCAGGATCTGGCTCATGCTGGGTTGTGCTGTGCAATAGATTTTAAATTTAGAAATTGTTCAGATTTGTACTTTGAAAAAAATCCATGGGGCATTAAATATTTACAGAAAATCAGCAGCTGTGTAAATAATAGAAAAATCCAATATTCTGAGAGTGGACCGGTTTTCAATAAATTTGAAAATTTTATGATATTGTTATTATTATTTATTGCCTATTTTATTTGTCGGTGTCTCTTTTCACAGGCCGTGTGGATCTGGGTGTTTCACCAACCTGCGCAAAGTGAGCGGCCAAATTTCCTGGGCTGCAGCCGCCCCTGCCCAGCGTCGCCGCTGCCCCCTGAGCCCGTCCTGCTCGTCACACCGATGGGCTGCTCTGGGAGCAGGCATCCCGGGAGGGTTTCCTCTGCTGCTGCCTGGGCAAACTGAGACATCCTCTGAGCATCCCCACGTCCCTGAGCATCCTGCATCTCCGAGCATCCTGCATCCCTGAGCATCTCCATATCCCGCAGCATCCCGCATCCCGCAGCATCCCACGTCCCTAAGCCAGCAGGTCCCAGGCACGGGGCCGAGGGCGCACCAGGAGCCCCGCAGGGGTGGAGGGCTGCGGAGGGTGACGGCGACGTAGCACCTACTCTAATGGGATCCTCTCCACAAGTAATTAAGCCTCGGCTAATGCTAACCGTAATGTGATGTATGTATGCCTTTAACTAATCATTTATTAGCCTCGTTGATGGTTTGTCAATATTAATTCATTTATTTAAACAACTCCGAGCTGTAATGAAGATGTTTGCTTTAAGGGGGAAAAAAGAGATGGAGCTGCCAGGAGATTTTTTGTTGACTCGATGGATGTCGCTCTGCCCTGGGTGATGAGCAGTGTCCCTGCCCTCGAAACCCAGCCCCTCGCTGCCAGCGGTGTCCCCAACCTGGTGGCTGCCCCCGGAGCATCCCGAGGGGCTGCTGTAGGGACCCCCCCCCCCCCCCAGCACCTCTGGGCTGGCTGGGATGGGGCCACCCAAACCAGCTGAGCGCTGTGGCCAGAACAACTTTGTTTCAAAGAATTTCCATCAGTTTGACCTTAAAATGTTCCAGCCATACTTAGACGCCTGAAGTCAGACCCAAATGTGCTGCACGACCAGGAACAATTGGTTTCTGCTGACTTTCGACTTGCTAATGATTTCAAATTGGTTTTCATTTCAAATCAAATTACTTCTATTTAATATTTTTTTGAGGTGGGGGAGAAGGAAATTGACAAGAAGCTGAAAAAGATGTATTTTTTGTCCCATTTGATAGCCCAGGTTGGGCTGGATTTTCTCCTCCTTCTGCAGCCCTTGGGTGCCGAGGCCAGCAGGGTGCTCTCCAGGGGAGCATCCCCAGGGAAGCTGGGTCCTGTGCCGGGGCTGTGCCAAGCGGCTCCTGCAACACGGGCTTTGGTGCTGGCCCTGGATATTGCAGCAGCTGCTTTCAGCTCTCCTCGTCAGCTTCTTAACATCAGCTAGATCACAGTATGAAAGTTAACTTTCTCTTAAACAGGCTTAATTAGCATCCTTCAGACAAACATAAATTAATCCCGGGCTGCTCTGGAAGATGCGGAATTTCCCCTTGATCAATTGCCAGTCCTGGCTCCAAACAAACTCCTCCAAAATCCAGACCTCACTTTGGGTCTGCCATGCATCGCCCACGGAGCTGGTGAGCTGGGGGCATCCCCATGGCCTCGGTGGGGTGGTCAGCCCTGCTCCAGGCACAGGGATGTGCCTTCAGGTGCCACCACAGCCATGGGTGCCCTTGGATCACAGTGCGTGGGCAAGTACAACCACGCATGACCACCTACACCCATGCAGGACGTTTGACCGTGCCCAACCGTGCGTGACCACACATGACTATGTTTGACCATGCACAACCGCTCACCACCGCTCATGACCATGTGTGATCATGCACAACAATATTTATCTTGTGTGACCATGTTTACCTTGCACAACCGTGGATGACCACGTGTGGCTGCTCACCACCATGCCCAACCATGGTTGACCCCACACAATGAAATATGACCGTGAAATGACCACACAAGGACCGTATACCACCACCACACATGCCTCCACCTTGCCCCAGGTATCCCCCCAGCCCCAGGGCTGCAGGGACTCCTGCAGGGTTGGTGTCCTCACCGTGCATGGTCTTGGATGGTTTGTCTCCCACGAATGTGCCTGTGGGCCCTGGCTGCCCGTGCAGTGCCCACAGTACCCTGTCACTGCAGGGTGACACGCCGGCAAAGCAGGACCTTCTCCTGCTTGGTTCGATCCTGCTACCTGCTCTTTTCCTTTGACGCCCATCATTCTGATATGAGAAGAGCCAGCAAGATGTCCTAGTCTCCTCCTCCAGGAGAAAATGGGAAAAGTTTTGGTTTGCTTTGGTAGAAGGGCAAAGCATCCTTGGGGGTGAAAATCACTCTTTTGGGAAGCTGTTTAAGAACAGCCCTGCAGTTTGGTTCTGTGCTGGTACAGCCCGGCACGGCGGGCACCCCACAGCCCCGACCGTCCTTGCGAGGGCTGGCCCCAGCAGTTCGTGCCAGGATCTATAAAGTCTGCAGGAGGCAGCTGGGTCGAAGGCACGGATCCTCCAGGAAACGGGAGTGGAAGAAACCAGGCTAATTCAGCTTGAATTGTTGGTGGCGTTCGTCCACTTTGATAAAAACAACACCCGGAGCCGCCTGCGCCTTGTCCTTCTGTGCAGAAACCTGTGGGAACAAGGGTGGGAAGATGCCTGCTTGCAAGCAGGGAAACTGAGGCACAGGGGATCTGATGGGCTTTCTGGGGGCAGCACCTATCCTGGCACCAAAACCCTTGGGCACAGGGCTGAGAGCCAGCCTGGGGTGGGATTTCCCTTTGTGTGTGCTGTGCACAGGGGCCATATCCTGCTCAGCATCACCCACCACAGCATGGAGAGATGAGGCATTGAGTTAATGGGATCCAGGTCCATGGGGGGACACAGTGACCGGGTCCCCGAGGGTGCCAGGCTGTCACGGGGCACAGGACCCTGTCCCAGCTGCGGGTGGAGGATGAGCTGGAGGGGGGGGAACAGGGAAGGAGGGGCACCCAGCCTGACACCGGGTCACGGAGCCGGGAGCGTTGCGAGGTGCCGAAGGGATCAATAGCAATTCTAATATCATACAAGTCAATTTTGACCTGTCATGGGCAGCTCGGCAGGCTGACTCCAGAGCTGCGGGACCTGATAAATGGGCTCTCAAAACCATATTTATAGCAAGAAAAAGCTCATAAAATTGAAACAAGGCCAGAGCGCGGGGAGGAGGCTGCTGCCCGGCCGCAGCCCTCACGATGAACGGAAATCAGGAAGGGGAAAGGTGGGATGCAGGGTGAGGAGGGGGGAAGCCTGGTGCAGGGGGTGTTTAGGGGTGCTGGGGGGGCTCAGGGGTAGAGACCCAGCCCATGGGGCACGGCAGTGCCAAATGATGTCCCCATTGCAGGCACATTGCCCGGCTGGGGGACAGAGGTGAGTTATGGGGACCTGGCTGTGCGTGCATAGGATTTTGGGGTACAAATCCCTACTAACTTCTGCACCCCATTCTTTTGCAGCCCCACATCAGCCCCACATCAGCCCCAGTGACACGGCTGCTGGGGGGGGGGGGCTGGGAGCACTGCGTCCAGCCCGAGCCCCGCAGCAGTTCCTGACCTATTCGGGGGGGGGGGGGGGAAGCAGGGGGAAGGCGCCTTCCCCCCATTATTGCCCCCCCAGGCGCCCCCCCCCCCCCCGCAGCCCACAGCGCAGCTGCTCTTGCCGGGAAGGCCGTCCCGTCCCTTCCCTCCCGTCTCACCGCTCGCTCAGCCCCACGTCCCCAAAGAGCAAACCTTGCCCTGGGTTTCCAGTAGCTGCAGTTTTCCTCCAGGCCTTGATGTGGAAAGACATTTATGAGAAGAATTGGAAAAAAAAAAAAAAGCAAAAAGATGGCGGGGGGAGATGGGCTCATGAGAAGCTGAGCCCCTTCCCTGCCTGGCTGCACAGTGCAGGGGACACGGTTATGTGGCCCCAAAAACGTGCCACCCCCTGCCCTGCTGTGGGGACAGCAGGGAGCAGAGTGAAGGTCTCTGTGCTGTCCCCGTGCACGGATTTGTTTCTTCTTCATCCCCCTCCTCCTCCTCCTCCTTCCCCCCGTTTTAAACCCCATCCGGTGCCGGGGCACATTTCCCTCCTCCACCTCTCCGTGCACTTTCCCTGCTGTAAATCCTCCCCCAGATATCGCTCCCCGTGGCTCCAAACCCAACGGCCCCGTGCCCTTACTGGTTACAGGACATCCCATGGCCATGGTTTGTTCACACCACTCCTGTTTTTTGGTTGCTCGGACCTCTCTGGGGCACAGCTGGCATCTTCCCTGCCCCTCTGCCTTCGGACTTACCGGCTACCTTTCCTCGGAGCCACCTGCCATGGGTGTGAGGAGTTGCCTGGTCTCAGCTTGAGCCTCTCAGGGGGCTGTGGCTGGGGGTTTGGGAGGGAGGAACAATGCTGAAGGAGGGTCCCAGACCCCAAATCTCCCAGGTCTCAGCTGGGGCTGGTGCGCCTCAGCTGGGCTCTTTGCACCACATCCTCTGTGTGCCTTGTGGGCGGCATTTTGGGGATGCTCCTGCCTGGCCCTGGGCTGGGGCTGCTGGGAAAGGGGAGGGGGAGGTGTGTCTGGCTTTTTGCCCCCCTCCAGAGCATTATGAGGGGTGGGAAAATGCTGACCTCTGGTTTTCCACTTCTTCTTGCTCTTTCCTTCCCTCCGGGGGCTTTTCTCACCATCCCCTGCGCAGCAAATAAAATGTCCTGATAACACCGGGATCAATGCAATCTGAGTCAATCAACCCAAGAGGGACCCAGCTGGAAAACCGTGCCCTGTCCCCCTCCCTCCTCATCCTCCTCATCCTCCTCCCAACGCCACGGGGAGGTGCAGCCCGACCCCCTCGGCTGTGGCTATGCAGCATCCGGGGTTGGCTTCCCCCGGTGCGAGCTGCGTGCAGGAGCAGCGTCTCCGCGTGCAGGAGCAGCGTCTCCATGTGCTGTTCTTGCATGAAATGAGTCTGTCAGGTCTCAGCACTGCCTGCAGCCGGTTTGCACCCAGAAGGAGCCAGGGGCATCGGTGGGGCTGCCCTGGGGGGTTCCTGGGCAGTGCCAGGGTGCAGAGGGGCTGCGGGTACACCCCAGGTTGGTGCAGCTGCTTGGGGAGCGTCTCTCCTGCCCCGTGCCTCAGTTTCCCTGATGGCCCCGGCGAGACAATGCGCCTTCCTTGCTTACACACTGTATTTGGGACAAGGTGCAACTGCTGTGCAGAGACAAAATCCTCCCAGGAGCATCCCCAGGGGTTTCCTGGTCCAGTGGTACCACTGACACTTCAGGGAACCGAGGCACGGTGGGGCCAGGGCCAGGCGGGATGGATGGTTTGACCCATGCTGGGAGCCAACACCAGGCAGCTCAAGCTCAGAATGGATGAAATAACACCGGCCTCGGAGGGATTTACGGGCAGGATGGAGATTGCCTTGCTGTTGCTGCCTCCCTGCTCCTGCCCCAAGGGAGGGCTGGGATAAACCAGCTCTTTGCCCAGGTTTTCTCCCAAAGTGGGAAATTTCCCCCTTCAAATGGGAGAGGAGGAAGGAAAGATCGGTGTATTTAAGCAGTTTCAGTCCTGCTTCTTCCTTCATTTCCTAACGAATCCACTGGCTCCCAGCAACACTTGAGAATCTTTTTATAGATAAAATGAGCAATATTCTCCCCCAAAAGCTTTGTATATGGATTTCTTTAAAGTAATAAAAAAAAAATAATTCTTCATGGAACGGTTAGCTTCAACAGCCCCTTTTTCACCACGTGAGTGGGTTCCTTGACCACATCAGTGGGCAGGGATCTTTGGGATGCCTTTGCCCCAGTGCCAGCACTGCCCAGGGGAGGTGTGGGAGCCTGAGTGCAGCCCGGCTCTGCAAGGATTTATTTCTGCATGCAAAGCCCCCACTGCTGTGGGGCCAGGCAGGGTGACTCACAAACTTGTCACCTCCATGCAAGAGCAAGGGGTGAAAGAGGGCTTCAGAGGTGGCTTGGGTGCTGCTCTGGTTGGATGGGATGGCTATAGAGAAATGATGGGGCAAGGAGAGGTGCAAGGTGTTGGTGGTTATTGCCTTGCAAAAGCCTTCTCCAGTCCTTGTTGAGTGAAAGACAGGTGCAGAAAAAGAAAATGTCCCATGGGACTCAAACACCACGCTCCCCTCTGCAGACAGAGCCCTGGGTTTCTGGTTTGCCCCCTGATAAGGATTTGAGGAGATCGAAGAATGGGCCATCAGATCTCGGTTTTCTCCATTTCCTCTCAGTGGTCCCTTGAGGGGCTGAGTGACTGCCTGGCTGGGTCAGTGGCAGCTCAGCCACCCTCTGCCACCAGGGGCTTCAGAGCCTCGCATGGGAACCCCAGTCCCCCGGAGCTGCCAAGGTGCAGGTGCCATCACCCTGCCTCTTCCTGCTCACCTCCCCTCCATCTCACTGCAGGCACAACCCAAAGCTCCCGGCAGCCCCAAGCCTGGTCCCTTCCCCATCATGTCTCACGTGCTTTGCTGGTGTAATGCAGGTTATTTCTAGATGGGACGGAAAGAAAGCAGGAAATACCAGTCTGGAGACGGTTTCTGGAGAGCCACCACTATGATGAGCCAATGACCAGCATCTCCCAGTGGGGACGGAGCAGGACGGTGGCTGGGTGTCCCTCATTGCTGTGCTCACGGGGACTTGTGAGCTCTCACCTGGTGGTGGTGGCCAGCTCCCTGCCACCAGAGGCACTGCATCCACCACCAGCCCCACCGCCTCTTGCTCAAAGGGTCTTCACCCGCAGCAGCGTGGTACTGGCACCCCAGGGACTCAGCACCACAGCAGCACCTCCTTTTCCCAGGGATGGACACCAAATGTCCAAGGCAGACAAAACCCAGGAAGAAAGAGCTTCTGGCAGTGGCAAGAAGCCGAGTCCAAGCTCCTGAGATGTTGCGCTCCCACCAATGGGCCATGGTGCGTTCCCTTGCAGATGGAGATGGACATGTCCCAGGGGGTTCTGCTCCTTCCCTTCTGCTCCTTGGCTACCTGGGAGAGCATCTCCCTTGCTATGGACATGTGCTCAGGCCTGGCCTCTTGGAGAAGACCCAACCACGGGCATCCCAGGCCTACATCCTCCATGTGGGCCCACTCTCCAGGCCTCCATTGCCTCCACCTTTCACAACCCTCAGGCCCTGCTACACCAACGTGTCTCTGGAGAAACAGGGGCAGTTGAGTGGAGAACAGATGCGTGGCAAACAGCGATGGGCATTGGGACAGGACACGTCTGTGTCTACCCGCTCTGCCAGCCCTTATCTGGGGGATGCGCATCCGGAGGAAACAAGGAAGAGCTAAAGGGGACATCTGGCTGCTCGAACCCTTGGCCCCCATCTCCACGTACCAGGTGAAGATCCTGGCGTCCTCTTGACTGAAGCTAGGCAGAACGCCGTGTCTCCGGCCTTCCTATCTCCTTGCAAAGCATGGCAGTTCCTGAATTGCCCGGCCGCAGCGGGCCCTAATGGCCCAGAGCTGATGTTTTATTGTCGGGTTTAAAAGTGTAATTAGTTCAAGTGTAAACAAAAAAACCTTGCTTAATTAAGAATTTTTAAACAGGGCAGAGAGAGATTCCGGAAACATTAATGAACCCCAGGCAAGCACCATAAAATTGATCGAGGGAAGAGAGACAGCGGGGACGGGGGAGGGCTGGGACGGGGATGCGTGATGAGAGGGTATTACCGCAGAAATCGCCTTCAGTTTACTTTGGCCGCTTAATGCCGGAGTGCATTTGGAAGCCTATGTTTATGGCGATGGGTCTCCATAGAAATATCTAATGATTTTTTATGCATTAATGGGAAAGTTGGACAGTGGTAATATATTGTTTAAGGAGACGGAGAGGATCCTTTTAAGGCTGACATGTTGTAGATCAAGAGTGACAGGCCGGGTCCTGGGCTGAAGTTCCCCGTGCCATAGCCCGTTGGGCCCCATGCCTCAACACGGATCAAATACCAGCCTGTGCCTTTAAGAGTCCATAAAAAGAACAAATAAAATCAAAGCACCGTTTTCCCACCGCCCCATCCCTCCCTTCAATGCTCTTTTTGGCTGGTGCCAAGAGAAGCTAAATATATCTGCCTTTCCCGTCTGCAGGCAATCGGCGGTGGATGGGAAGAGGGTCTGAGCGTTTCCCATCCAGACTGCTCCCAGCACGGAGTGGCAGATGCGTGTCTCCACGTTGGTAAGTTCTTTGTAGGTTGGAACCCTTCTGGAGCAGGACGAGGTGTCTGGAAGGTGCTGCTTCTTTCCAGTCGCTGGGAAGCAGCCAACGGCTCTGCTGGGCTCTGCCCAAGGCTGTCCAGCCTCTCCTGGGCTCGTTGGGTTTCTTGGGTGAGCTGCTGGAGAAGGTTGGTGGAAAGAAGAGTCTTGAAGACTTTCTGTGTGCGGGTGTTCTCTCAAAAGTGATAGGCTGGAGAGCTGGAAGGGTCTGGAGTGAAGCGAAAGAGCAAAGTAAACTTCTAGCTTGGAAAGGCCATTCCTCTTATTCTACAAATTGGGGTGAGAGCCCTCTGCTCAAGAAAGGAGTCCTGCTGGCTCCTTTTCTAGTGCTGGGAGCCCAGATGAGCTCGAAGCGAAGAGAAGCCCATGCTGTTGGCTGCCAAGGGACTTTGAAGGTCTAGGCATGCTGGGCTCTTCCCTTCCTGACCCAGCAAGGGGCCCCAAGCCCCAGGTGTGTCTTGCCCAGTCCTTTGGGACAGCCAGGTCCTGGAGAAGTTCAGCAATTTTCTGCCCTTCTGGTCAAAGTTCCCTTTTCCAGACCTCCTGCAGGAATATTCCCCTCATAGTCACCAGACCCCTGTAATCATCATGTTTGATGCCACTGTTGGCGACCAAAATCCTCGGAGAGAAATTGGCTCCTGGCTGGGAGCCCATCTTCAACCTGAGATGGTTCCTCCTGTTCTGCCTTCAATAGAGATAGAGGAGAAACCAGCCACCAGCCTTGCTGCCAATGTCTTCTCCCTCCTGCAGTACATGAACTCACTGCCTTCTGCTCTTCCTCAAAGGCCACATCTTCCAAACATCTTATTTTTGTCCCTTCCATCCCAGGCTCTCCAGTTTGTCTATATTTTCCCTGTAAATCTGGCGCCCAGCCCAGCGAGCTGCTCCAGCAGAGCTGAGTCAAGCAAAGAGGACGGCTGCCAGGCCTGGCACCGCATCTGGTCCCTGTGCACTCCCCAACCTGCTCAGGGCTTTCCCCCCCCAAGATCAGGGCACTGGGCTCTGCTGAGCACTCAGGACTCGCTCCTTGCCTGGAGGGATGGGACTGAGCAGGCCACCGGGTGACACCTTGGTCCTTGGTGAGACTCATGCCAGGCGGCACTGGGGTTTTCTGCTGCCCTGTCCCCATCATTGCCACCATTCATATTCAAACTTCCCTCCCTCAGCTTCCCAGGCATGTCAGCTCCATGGCAGAGCTTTGCTGGGAAGAAAGAAGGCCCAGAAGACCAACACGAAAGAGAAAGCTCTCCTGATAAGGTTAGCCTTGCTCAAACTCACTCATTTTGACAACATTTTCCAGGGAGGCATTTTCCAGAGGTAGGGACGTTGGGGTCTGGGGAGTTCAGGGCATACCTATTGCTTGGGCGTTCATAAAACACCAGGCTGTGCTAAGGGAGGGATGCCTCCTGCCAGCACAAGGAGGTGGAGTTACACCACAACGTGGTGCAAGAGGAGATCAGAGGCCGGGAGATTATTTCCCGTGTGCCGTTTGGGGTACTTCTGCCAGCAGAGCAATGTTCAACAGTCCTCGTGCTCCTGGCCACAGCGGGCAAGGAGGGGGTGGCATTCAGCCTGGCTGGTCCTGGGCACTGTGCTGTGGCTGCGATGCCAAGGGCGCATGTGCACCTGCAGCAGTTACGGAGCCCACACCTTGCATTAAAACAAGGCGTAGACGTTCAGGTAGGGACTGGGTCCCTCTTCCCACCCTTCAGACCTTACAGCTGACACGGCACCCACCCGTGGAGCCCCCTGGGGCGAGCTGGGCTTTGTCCGCCTGCCTCCCCTTCCCTCCTCTCCTCTCTGCCTCATCCTTCATTATTTCTCCGCTCCTCCCACCCTCTCTCTGCCTCTCCTCCCTTCCCCTGCCTTTTGTTCCTTCTCTCCTCTTCCCCTCCCTCCTCGCAGGAGCCTCCCCCCACCTCCAATCCCTGCTCCAGTTGCCCAGCCTGTGTCAATTAAGTATCGATCCCCTGTTCTCTATCGGTGGTCAGCTGAGCTAACCAGTCCTGCTAGGTGCTTTTCACAGTGATGAATAATAACAATAATAATAAAGGGGCAGGGGGGAGGCAGCTGCACTTCGTGCCTACAGCCCTTCACCTCTCCCTACCCCGCGTGCGCCCGCCCTCACCCCCTCCACAGCTACAGGCAAAATCAATAGCGCGTGGAGTCAGGAATGGAATATTTTTATCCTCTAATTGGGAAATGTGCTTTGACAAAGCCTGAGGAGCAGGGAGGGGGCCGGCAGATACTGTACCAAGAGCCGGGGAAGGCGGCAGAGCCCGGCCAAGGCAGGGACACTGGGGATTCACCGCTGTGGCTGGTGGCAGCCGGGAGGAGGTGGTGGTGGTGGGGATGTCATTTGGGTCCAGGCATGGCTCCGGAGGGCTGGGGCAGCGTTGGGTGGGTGGAGGAGCTACTGTTGATGATGGTGCAAGGACTAAGAAGGGACAAAAAAGCCCTTTTCCCCCCCAAGTAATGCTTTGCTGTTGGGTTTGCTCCTCCTTGCTGGGATCCAAGGGACATCCCAGGAAGCCTGCACCATCGCAGTGTCCTAGAAGGTCCAAGGTCCCCTGGGACACTGTGATGGTGCAGACTCCCCTAGGTGACCCAGCAGCCCTCCCACCCCATAACATGATGTCCCACACGTCCTTGCCCAAACCTGCGGTGCTGAGCAAGGTGAGACAGTTGGGCATGGGACACCACGGTGAAGGAGAGGAAGCCACCAGTCCCCCTGGGTTGTCCTCGTCCTGCAATGCCCACGCATGGATGTCCCTGTGGAGATGTCCATGTGAGCAGCAATCCTGCAGTGACCCTCGTGCTGCAGGTCCAAGTTTATCAGTGTTAGACACCTCTTCCCATCTCCAGCCGTGCAGGCCAGACTTGCTGCATTGTCTTGAAATATCCCTTTCCTCTGGGAAACCAGCCACTGCAGTCCTCAGGCACCACGGGGTCTTCAAACACCACCAGCCCCATCCTGCTCCAGGACACCGGGGTGCAGCTAACCTGAGGTCAGCACAAAAGATGCCGGGAATGGGCTCTGCCCCATATAGGGGGGGACAACCAGGGTTTAGTACCCATGGCTGAGCCCTGGGGCGGTGGCTGGAGACCATGGGAAGTTTGAACCTGGCTGGGGAGACCAGGCAGGACCATGGAGGGACACCAGGACACAATTCCCTATCTCAGCTCCCCACCAGCCCAGACCCAGCCAGGCTCACCCCAGTGGGGCATACAGGGCCAGCACGAGCACCATGCAGCTCTGCTTGGGGTAGCTTTGGCTCCCCAGGGTGGAAGATGATAAAGGTTCTGCAGGGCTCTGCTGAGCCTATTTTGGGGGTAAGTAACAAAAAAAATGTTCCTCTAGGAGCCATGAGCCAGCAGCATCTATTTGGGACTGCTAAAAAAAAAAATAAAATCTATTTCTAGCCCTTCCCCTTCTTTCTGAGACACCTTTAACCTGCCCTTGCCCTGATCCATGCCCAGAAAGGGAAAGATTTCAGCCAGCACAGGAGGTCTGAAGTGCTATAGGGCACGGGTGAAGCCTGGAGCTAAGCAAAATCACCCTGACCCTAGAGCCCTGCCTGAATATCGGGGCTGTACTGGCCAGTTCTGGAGATCAAGGAAACTTGAGCCTTGGCTCTGCAGTACAGTCCTCCTCTCTTCCTCAGAATTTTGGGTCAATCAGCCTGCTGCCTCTGAATTGGGTTCTTGCTTCTAAATTAGTCTCTACTCCTTAAATTGGGGCATGTGGTGTTCTGCTTGGTCCTTAACTGGAGCCTGGGTGCTCGGGAAACAGTGCCCAGAGTGAGGAGCTGGGGACAAATCCAGCTGTGTGAGTGTGCCGGGGACTCGAGACCTCGGGCTTTAAATAGCCAGCAAGGAAGGAACCTGGCTGCTTGCTTTGGGGAAAGCTGATGTGAAAATCAACGAAATGATGTACAGAAAGGGCTCAGAAACCTGTGCAGTGACCACTCCTCCATCAGGCAAATACCAGGAGCGATGTTGACTTTGAATGAAGCGTGCGGGGAAAAGCTGCGGAAGGAAATGCCATTTAAAAGCTGAAATTAAATACTTTGACCTGCCAGCACAGGATGTTTCAAATGATACTTAATTTCCCAGGTTAAGATGCCTATAATGCTTCAGAGTAAGTTAATAAGTTACTAGATTTTAGTCTAATTCTATATTCCCTAGTTTTATTTCACAGGAGGTTTTGAAGAGCTCTAGTTTAGGAAAAAATCCAAGGGCTGAAGGTTTTACTTTTTGCATCTCTGGGCCAAACCTGCAGAGATTTGCTGCTCCTGCTGGTGCCAGGCAGGTGACCCTGCCCCTCAGCAGAAGGCTTAAACCTGGCTTGTCTGCTTCAAAGGATCCTGACGGAAGCTGTGTCCCAAAACCATGACTACTCTGCAGACCCTAGGACAGCTCTTAAAACCTATTAGATTCTGTTTTAATGGGTTGGAAGAAGCCAGTAGAGTCTGCAAGCACAGGTACTCCTTGCAGGGGTGTCTCAGATCACTGCTAAAGGAAGGAGTTTGGGTAAAGGTCCCAGCAAGGCACCCACAGCATGAAGTCCCAGCCCCACCAGCAGCACCCAAACCCCTCCTTACCTGCTCCTGGGAGGGAGCAAGGTCGGGGCTCTCCCAGGAGACGGAGGTGGGCTGGCCAAGGTGCCAAGGGGGCAACAACTGCCCACGGTGAGGTGCAGAAGCCGGGGGTGTTTTTACTCTGTGCAGCTGCTTTCTTTTTGATCTGGTTTTAGGTTTGCTTTCAAACCTTTTAAACATCTCATCTCCGAGCCCGGTCCTGCCTTCTCCATAAGAGCACTCCATGTTTGGCTGGTTTATTTTTAGGCACGACAGGATCTGTCTTCTTGTGATTGCACACAAAGACTTCGCACAAACAGAGAGGGAAACCTAGCACCAAACCCAAAACTTCTCCTTTCCACCCAGCTGCCAAACCCCAGAGCTTGTAGCGCTAGGTCTGACTCCCTTCTGACTGCCCCATGCCCTGCCATCGGTGCCCACGTCTCGCTGTGCCACCCATGGGTGCGATGCCAGCTTGCCCACCCTAGGAGAGACTCCCTGTGTCCGTGCCTTGGGCTGGGCCGAGCCAATTCTCTAGGAAATAAAGCCAAATGGGCAGCTCTGCCTCCCCCAGCAGGGCAGAGAGTGACGGCAGCTGCCATAGCAGTGGGCACCGTCCTCTTCCCCCAGCCCTCCTGGCAGCCTGCTTTATTTTTGGCTATGATTTTCCAGGCTGCTTTAGATGAAACCAAGAATGAGTTGGAGGGAGAAACAAAGGAAAACGCCTTGAGCTTTATTCCCCTACCTATCCCCATATCATGGGGCAGGTGGGAACAGCTATGGAGAAGGTTACTGGGTAAACTGGTATGGCTGTGGTGCCCACCTGTGGCCAGAGGGTCTGCTGCATCCCTCGGGGCATGGTGTGGCTGAAAGGCAAGGGGAGGTGATGCAGCATCTCCACAGCTTGGTTGGTCAGCAGTGGAGGTGAAATGGGATGCCCCCATTCATGGGCTGGGCTGGAGGACGTGTCCCAGCCCCCCTTCTTTATATACAACAACTACAAAAAACCCCAAAGGTGCCTGTGCAGGACTGCAGCAGGGGCTGAAGACAGCTCCTACATGGGCAGAAGCCTTGAGTCTTGGTGAAGAACCTTCATCAATGTTCCTAATTATATTATGGGATCCTTTGCTCCCCAATTCCATGTTCTCCAAAATTATCTCCTTCCTTCCGTGGTATCCTTGACCTGAAATGGATTTGCTTCTCCTGGAGAACCTGGGACCAAGCCTGTGGGCAGGCAGTGCCTGGATGTCATTTCTTCAGCGTTGGACCTTCAGAGAGGACTTCCATGCAGGATCCACAGGGACCAGTGCTGGGCCCCACTCCAATCAACACAGTCATAAATAATCTGGGGGGAAAAAAGGAGAAAATAAAGCAATAAAGCAGATTTTTTCAGGCTGCTAGACACAAAGAACAACTGGGAAAGTATCTAAAGACATGAGGAGACTGGCCAATAAAAGGGCAGGTAAAATACAATGTTGATAAATGCAAAGTCATGCACATGAGGAAAACAACCTTAACTACCTACACACTGCGATGGGCTCCAAATTAGCTATTACTGCCGAGGGAAGAGCTCTTGGAGCTAATGTGGGTAGTTCTCTGGAAATGTCAGCTCAATGTTCGGCTGCAGTCAAAAAGGCAAATCAGATGTTAGCAATGATTAAGAGAGGAACGGCGGAGAAATCAGAACACGTCATTATAGTCCTGTGTCAATCCATAGAGTGCCCATTCAATCTTCCCATCCACTTCTGCTTGGAGATGAGCAAGGAGAGGCACTAAGGGTGGGATGGACAGATTCCCACGTGCGGGGACGTTAAGGGACATAGGAAGGGCCCTAAAGACCATGAGCAGTCTGGAGATGAAGAGAAACAGTGGTTTTCTCATTTTCCTAAGAGAAGGACGAGACAAAGCCCTAAGCCACTGACTAGCAGCCTTAGAGCAAACCAGCGTTTTGTTGTGCGAGGAACTCCCTGTCTCCAGGCTGTGGGGACCCAAAGTGTTTGGAGGGGCCAGAATAACCCCTCAAGGGCAGTTACGTGGGATGGCCAGTGCAGCTTCACCTAACTGTCACGGTGCTGAAGATGAGGGGAGGTAATTCAGCATGGGAGATGCCACGTTATTTCTGACAGGCTTCCTGTAGGCATCTGCTGCTGGAGAGAGGGATGTGCTGGGGGTCCCAGAGGTCTCCTTAACTTTGAGGGAGGGAAGAGCAAATGAGCAAGGTCCCCTCTGCATCACAAATTGGAAAACTTTAATGCCCAAGGTACATCTGAGCAGGGGCCCAAGGGGAACCCCTCCTTTTCCAGCCATTGGGAGCATCACCTAGCTTCTCCTCTCACCTCAGTTTGCCCAACTACTTGGTGGGGAAGGCCACAGGACGCAGGGTAAAAGCCCGAGGAGAGAGACCACATGCTCTCCTGGAGAAGAGGACTTTGGGGAGGGCGTGTTTGCAGTTAGCACTTCAGTTAATGCCTCCACAGTACCTCGTCTTTCAGTGGCAAACAATAAAGCTCAAGGTGAGCATCACCTCTGCCCTATCTCTTAGATTCGCCTCTCTCCTGTCCATCCATCACACGCTTGCTCTCCTGCAGCCGATTGCAGCCGACCTGCATCAGCTATTGATTTATTGACAGAGGCCGGGTCTGGAAGATTCAGGGAAGCAGCTCCCCACAGAAACGCTTTTCAGAAGTAGAGATTTGATTTTTTATTTATTCTTCTCTTCAATGTATGGATTTAACAAGCTCTAGGCAACAAAGAACTTACTCCTCCAGCATGCAGGCTCTCACACTCCCTCCATCTCCTCCCCGTCTCCGGCAGTAAAGTCATCTTTACGGGATTACTCTCTTAGGGCACGAGGCAGCCCTGTGGCTGGAGGCAGCCCTGGGTGCACACACGGCGTCCCCAGGGCTCAGATATTTCAGAGCCTCTGTGCTGGCCTCTTTCAAAGAGGGACATTTTTCCTCAGTCTCTGTGTTTAATATGGGCATGTGGCAGTGTCAACACAAGACAAAAATCATATATTTTTTTCTGGATTGAGACGATGAGTACCCAGTGCAGATGGGTGCCAGGAACCAGAGGCACCCATGGGTGCTGTGGTGTCTCCAGAGCCACCAACGCAGGGTGCAGCTGGCAACACCTGCACCTCCCAGACCTGACTGCAGGGTGATGCTGTTTGCTTTGGGATTCTTCTCCTCCCTCTTCCCAGCTTGGAGAGACGGAAAAGAGGAGAGGGGTGGGAGCAGCCCCGTGCCCTCAGAGCATGCAAGGCATAGTTGAGGGAGCACTGGTTCTCCCATGCAGCTATGAACTCTCATACATTTTTGGGGTATAAAAGCCCCTGTGCTTTGCATGGGGGAAGAAGAGGCAGCACTCAGCTCCGTGGTCCTTTCAGCCTGCTTTTCCTGGATCCAGAACATCAGCCAGGCTTCAAGCCCAACTTGTTTTCCACTAACGGGAGCAGCAGACTCCAGAGGACAAAT
Organism: Anser brachyrhynchus; assembly: GCF_964034855.1. NCBI lineage: Eukaryota > Metazoa > Chordata > Aves > Anseriformes > Anatidae > Anser > Anser brachyrhynchus. The sequence goes on from NC_137716.1 coordinate 6,992,926, forward strand.
TCACCCCATCCCTGCCCTGTGCTTCTCCTCCACCCCAAATGCCTACCCCAGGGACCTGGGACAGGGCTCGACAACCCCTCGTCCATCCCATACCAGCCTATTTTTGACCAGTATCTCTGTTTCCACTTCAAATACACCAGCTGGCCTTTGGTTTGTCGAAGCCATCCCTCCCTGTGCGCTTTTCAGGCAGGCGAGAACCTCACTCTCAAAGCGCAGCTCTTGGCATCTGGAGCACCCTCAGCACCCCCCCATCCCCACTGCCACCTCGGAGAGGTGACCCCAGCCCTGCCCTGGCTCCAGGGGTGGATTTATTGGGCCCATCCCTTACAGACCTCTTGTTTTGAATAGTTAATGATGGGTGATTTCATTTGCGGCTGCATTAACCATCTGATTACTCTCCTGTGGAAGACTAATTTACAGACAATGGAGACAGATGCTTCCCAAACTATCAGCCAAAAGGCCTAATTCCTGCACAGCCAACTTTTTTAATTTACTTCCTTGCTGATTAAAAATAAACATTTTAAGCCATAGCAGGAGCCAAGCTGGTGCTAACGCTGAAGATGCTTCGAAGCGAGCTCTTTGTAGCAGGTCAGGCAGCACCAGATGTGCCCTCGTGGAGGACAACTTCTTGTTTCGGGGATGGCAGGTGTGAGGTGATGCTCAGGAGCTGCCCCTGGGGGAGCACTGGCTGGGGATGGACTTGGGATGAACGCTCTCATCCATTTATGACCATATGGATGTGCTTCCAACCCGCTGCCCTCTTCAAACCCTCTTCCCACCACCCCATGGCCCCTTCCTTGCTGCAGCCAGGACACAACTGCCTCAAGCACAGGTGGGATGTGCTTCCCACCATAACTCCTCCAAGCTCTGGTGAAAAAACCCAGCTTGCACCAATTGTCCCTAAACTCACAGGAGGTCCAGGACGTGCACTGATGCGCGCTTCTGCCTCGCCAAGGTCAGCTGCTTTCTGCAAGGACATTTGCAGCAGTATTTCACTCCTGCTCACTCTCCCCCAGCTCCACGCAGGCTGCATTGCTCGTAAGAGCTTAATAATTACTCTTAGATAACTTTATTGGCTGAGAAGTATTGGCTGGCTTTGCTGCAAAGACAGCCTCCTGCCTCTCTGCGCAGCAAGCCACAGGTGAAGCTCGGTGTGAGCAAGAAGGAGCCTACAGGCTGGCGGATAATTTGGGGGGCTCTGGTGGGACCTGTGGCCGGGGGTGTGTTTTCTTACACGGGACAGGATGGAAGTGAGGCAGGGGACATCCATCCTTGGCTGGGTTAAGGTTCTCACCACTGCTCTCTGATGCTTTTCATTCCCAGAGCACATAGAGGACATGGGATTTAAGGATTTAATTAATTCCTCCAAGCCCCTAGGAAGAAGGAGGTAATGGGATGGAGCTGGGGCTGCAGCGGGTGTGCTGGGATCCCGCACAGGAACGGGGGCTGCTCAGAGCTGAGATTTCACCCCCGGTCCGTTGGACGGAGGGGAAACAGGACAAGGGGTTTCTCTGCTGCCGGCCGCGCCGTGGTGCCACCCTGCATCTCATCGTGCCTGGGGCCTCATCCAGCCCGCGGGGTTCAACCCCACTGCCGTGGCGCTGGGAGGAGCAGGGTGGTGGGAGAGCAGCCCATTGCCATGGAAACCGTACATCCTGTGGCGATGCGCATCCTGGCGTGGCTTTTTTTTTTTCTTTTTTTTTTCCCTTCCTCTCCTTCTGCGAGACCTCGGCATTGATCCGGGAACGTGCTCTTCGCATGTATGATCCATGCAAACACCGTGTTCCTATTGATCAGGCTCCTTTGCTGCTCGGGGTCTGCGCTGGCAGCAGAAACAAAGGCCGGAGGAAGGAGGGGAGAAAATTACCCAGCGCCGCTCCGAGCAAACAGCAGTGGCAGCGTTGGTGGGGTCTCTACGGAGCTGTCCCCTCATTCCTTCCCACTCCTGCCACCTACTCTCTGTCTTCTGCTTGTTCGTCCCTTCTCCATCTTCCCTTCTGCTGTCCCTCTCCTGCCCCTGTGCCAGCAGGCACCAAAAGTGTCCCCATCCGTGCTCAGCTCTGTCCCCGTTCATGTGCCAGGGCTACGCCATGTGCCACTGCCACGTGTCCACGTGCAGGACAAGCCCAGGGGACATTTCTAAGGGACCCAAAAGGAATTTGTGGGGGCAGCACTGGAGCTGGAGGGGTGCGAGTTGTAGTGACGGGGAGGAGCCAGGGCACAGCCCAAATCTCCCAGAGACAGGGGTGAACGTGTCCCTGTGCCACCAGGCCGCTGCTGTCCCCTTCCCATCCCTGTTTCTGCACAGGACCCCAGCAGGTCCAGGGGGTGATGGCCTGTCCCCAGCGCGGGGACAAGGGGTGCTATGGGGGCGTCCCAAACCTGCCTCCCCAGCCAGCCGAGCTCTGTGTGAGCCTTAATAATTACAGCGCCGAGTCAATAACAATTAGGCCTAACAGCCACTCAGCAGAATTGACGCAAATTATTTTAATTTTATGTTTCTATTGATGAACCTCTCCAGGTTGGCACCTTCCCCCCCACCTCCACCCCAGCACCTCCCTGCCCTGCTCCCTGGTGGCACCGGCACGAGGGTGGCCGGAGGAGGCAGGGGGCGACGCGGGGCTCCAGCAGCCTCCTTCGGTCCAAGAAGGCACAGCCAAAGCTGGAGCTGCCTGCAGGAGATGGGTGTGTGCGTGCACGTGTGTCTTTGCACGTGCATCCATGTGCTTGTCTGTGCACGTGCGTTTCCCTGCTCTGGCAAGCCGGAGGTAAAGCTCTGTGCTTCCCGAGCAGGTGCTTCCCTCTTGGCATTGCCCACCAGGCACAGGCTGCGGGCAGAGGCTGCTTTCGGGCTGGGGAACAGGCACCGATCAGGCTTTGTTTCACAGAGCCGAGTGCAGTCTCCCACAGCGTTATTTTTGTCGTGTTTTACATGCGTGTCTTTCACTTCACGAGGTGTGTGTCCATCACGTCAGATTTTGCTGTTGTAGGTATTTATTTTTCCTGCTATTCTAAATAATTGCCACAATACATTAATATTATATAAAAATTCTAATGAAACTAACCAAAATGGAGCCTCAAAAGGAATCATTTCATCACGCCACAGCCATCCTAAATCTCCTTGCAGGGGAAACTCAGCCCTGTGGCTCCCAGTCTGGAGGTGCAGCCACATCCACAGATCCCTGCTCTGTGCCTGGGGCTCTGCAACCCTCCCAGACCCCCAGTGGCACAAAAACCCCTTTGCTGGGATGTCTCTCCCAAAAGCCACCATTCAGTGAAAGTAAAATAAAATAAAATAAAATAAAATAAAATAAAATAAAATAAAATAAAATAAAATAAAATAAATAAAATAAAATAAAATAAAATAAAATAAAATAAAATAAAATAAAATAAAATAAAATAAAATAAAATAAAATAAAATAAAATAAAATAAAAAAATGGGTGGATAAACTTATATTTTTTATTCTGTCTGGTGGCCAGTGAAAGATTCCTTGGATTTTTTTCTTCCCTATGCACTGAGCTGAGCAGCTGATGGCACAACCAGCTCCACGTCGCCAGAGATGGGAAGCAAGGGGCGATCCTCCAGCTGTGGCACCCAGGAAGGCTCCTCTTGGCTCCTTTCCTCTTTCTGTCTCTTGGTGTGGTTTTTCCAGCCCCTCTCAGAGCCGGGAGCTGGCAGTGCAAAGCTGTAAATCGCCAGCTTCCCCATCCCTGCTGACCTGTGTCTTTTCTTCGCTCCTGTCATTAGGGCGATGCAGCCCATTCAGCTCGTGACAGGTGCTCAATTGCTCTTAAGTGGCTCCCAGATAATTGGGGAGGTCTTTAGCTACTTGTAACTTCCAATAATAAACAATAGAGAGGGGGAAAAATATCCACACCGAGCACTTAACCGGCGGCCTCGCTGTTAAAACTGCATTAGGGCTCTTCTCCTTCCCAAAGGCCAACCCCAGGCCGTTGCTTGCATGACACCGTGCCACCCAGACAAGCCAGCATCACCTCTTGCCATCACTTCGGAGGCTGATGAAGGGTCAGAGCCCAGATCCGGCCGTGCCCCTGGCCAGGTGTCACAAGCCAGGTCAGTGTGGACCAAGGGGCATGAGCCATGCATGGCAAAACCACCCCCTGCCCCGGAACAGCTCTGTCTGAGAGCAGCGAGCTCAGGCCCATGTGTCGGGAGCACGTCATCGAGCTGCTTGTGTCTGTGCTTGTGCCACAGCTTCATTTTCTAATTAAGGTCTGGCTCTGGGGAATCATGCAAAGAAATAGCTTCATTCACTGTGTCGTGGGCTGGCGGGGATGGGATGGAGCACGCGGGCTCGTTGCAGCATCAATCAGCGTGGAGGCACATGGAGATGTCCTCCCGCCTTCTCCACCAGCCCTTTTCTGTGGCCCATCCGCAGGGGGCATCCCAGCCGCGGGTCAGGCTGAAGGCAAAGCTGAGGGTCCAGCTCTTCTCCTAGAGTTCGCTTACGCTCCTGCTCGGCGTCGCACTGAAACACTAACGCCTCTAGAGCAGCTTCCTGACGAAGTTAAGTCAGTTCATCAACCTGAACTTCTCAAATAGGTGAGTGAGGAGGTAGGAAGACATTTCAGAGCATGCTGGGCTCATCCAGGTAACCTCTGGGCACTTGTGTGCAGAAATGTCCCCGTACCAGGGTGCGGGGCAGGGGGTGTTCTCCCAGGCTGGGTCCAATGCCGTCCATCCCAAGGCCATGTTTGGTCTTGGCCAACAGTGAGCAAAATCCTTGCTGTGCCCGGGCTGAGCATCTCTGTGCCCCAAGGGCTGCCGCTAGCCCAGTTTTCACAAAGACTGTGGATGGTCCCCCAATAACAGGGACCCTCTGCCATAAATTGGCATTGATTCCCCACCAGAAGAAAAGGGCAACAAATATTATTCCTGATGAATAATTCAAGCAGCTCTAAGGCGTGCATTGCGCGTTCATTACCCTCCAGGAGAACCTGGGGGATACGGCTTGAAAGGCCCTATAAAAGGAAGCAGGGGAAGATTTATTTTTAAGGTCCGGCAAATCCTGATAACCCCTGGCGGGAGGGGTCGCGCCCAGCGCTGCTGAGGGTTCGCTGGGCGGCTGTCGCGCTGCTGAGCCCCCACCGCTGCCCTCGCAGCTCTCTGATGCTTTGTTAAAAAAAGAAAGCACTTACTGTGCTGTTGGGGGATCGGTCCATTCGCCTTTCTTCCACGCCGAAGCTTTCAGGGATGAAAGCACTCTGAAGTGCTGGCTTCGGTGCTGGGAGCTGAGCAGGGAACGAGCCCCCTCCGTTGGCTCCCTGCCCGCTCAGGGGGCAGCAGCAGGGTCTCTGCGATCGGCGGCATGAGCGGGGCAAACCTGGGCTCCTCGCCGCCCCCCCCGGGGCTGCTGCTGGGCACAGGGCAGAGCCCTCGGTGCCACTTTTGGAAGAGGCGTTTGGACACCGCACTGTGGAATCATGGAGTTGTCTGGGTTGGAAAAGACCTTCCGGATCATCAGGTCCAACCATCGTCCTGAGCTACCGAGTCCTGTCACTAACCTGTGTCCCTCAGTGCCATATCCACGTGTCTCTCAAATACCTCCAGGGATGGAGGATGGAGGGGACCCCACCACTTCCCTGGGCAGCCCGTTCCCACCCCACTCACTGGGACTCTTTGAGCCCGGCCATCCAGCCAGGACGGGTGATGCCGGAGGCACCAAACCCACTGTGGTTGTGTGGCTTACCCAACAAGTGTTCCAAAAGGTAGGGAAAACAGCCAAAATTGCACCGTTTAGGCAGGTACGCTCATCCTGAGCATTTTTCTGCCCGCCCTGTCTTGGCACCGTGTTTTCCACCACATCCCAGTGCCGCTGCGGGACGTGGCTTCATGGTGCTGCCTTCACAGCGCAACCCGTTCAGTCACCCTAAGCCACCCCCACAGGGAAGCCACGGCATGGGGAAGTTTGGCTTGGGGGATCTGGGGGCTCATGAAGGCACAGAGCAGGAGGCTCTCTTCCTGGAAGAGTTGCTTTTGCAGGAACTGTATGGGGGTTTGCTATTTCTTTTAAGAAAATTCGATAAAGCGGGCAGGTTTGGATGGTTTCAATACAAGTCTGATGCTCTGAGATTTGGCGTTGGGTGCCAGCTCTGCCACAGATTCACAAACAACCATGGGCCAGTACTGGCTCCACCAGGGTGTAACCCCCTGGTATAACTCCCCCGGGATGCTCATGTGATAGAAACAGCAGCTCCTGGTGGCTCTGCTTACCCACAGACATCTGCTCCTTCAAATAAGCAGCATCGTTTCACTGGAATTTTACTGGAATTGGGCAAATTGTGCCCAGATTGACCGCCTGGGCTATGATGCTTTTGCTTCCCTGGCTTGTACCTCCTGCTTCCCTCTCAGTTTTCTCTGCCAATAAACCTGCCTCAGAGATTGAGCCCTTGATCAATGATGGCAGGATCCATCTCCCATCACCTGCGTGGGACGAGAGCGAGGTGGCTGGGCCGGCCGGGTGCGGAGAGGCAGCCTCCTCGAGAGGACAATTCATCCTGAGTATCGGACACCAGCCGTCAGAGGGGACAAATGGCTCTCTGGAGGTGGCGAGCCTCCTCTGCCAGCCATCGATGTGATGCTGGTGACCGGGCTGGATTTAATGCCTTGCTTTGGGGCAGCCAAAGGCCAAGACTTGGCTGGGAAAGCCGCAGCTGACCTGACCTGGCGGTACCAGGCTCATGGGGACCAGACCCACCCAGCGTGGGCTCAGCTCACTGTGTTTTCTGTCCTGGCAAACCCTCCTGTCCTTTGCAACACTGTACCAGGCCACGGAGCTTTTAGGGCAGAAACAGACATGTGCGGGTTGTTAGCCTTCACGGAGCAGGGCACAAGTCAGTTCCATGCACCGGGAGGAGGCTCTGCTGCCCTCGTCCATGCAGAACAGACACCTCTTCCCTGCTCCACCAAGGCAGGGTATCTTCGGGTACCCGCAAGTGTTTTGGCCCAGGATCTGCTGAAGTCAGGGGAAGATTTCCCACTGTTTCCCAGCCTCGGGGTGTGAAAGCCACGAGGACCATCACATTCCTCTCTCCCAAGTGATCAGTTCTGTCTGACCAGGGCACGCTCAGCAGGAAGGTGCCCAGTGATAACTGAGAGTCCAAGTGATGGAGAATCCTTCTATAGCACTAGATAACTGCTGATGATTAATTACCCCTGCTTTTAATAGCATTTGCCTTGTTCCTAGCTTGAATCCAAACAGCACAAGTGTCTCATTAGGTCTTTATCACAGTCCTCTGCCATCAGAAGCCCTCCTCTGTGTTGGTGTTTATGGAACAACCCCACCCTTACATCTCCTTTTGGCCCCCTGGAATTGCCCAGGACTGCTGGCAAGGATACCTGCCTTCACCGAGCGATGTCCAGTGGTGCCAAACCCCAGGCAGAGGCAGGGGGACACTGTGTTGCACATGCATGGGGGTCTTTGCCATGGCACAGGGCTCAAAGCACAGCACGGGGGACAGGGACACCTTTCCCTCCGCTGAGCAGGCTCTTGTTGCAAAAGCCAGGGCCAACAGAGCAAACCTGGACTCCTGCAGGCTCCCAGACCTGGGTCCTGCACCCCATGGGATGTTCCTCCAGCCCCCGCTCCCCCAAACAGCACCGCACCAAGGCGCCGATCAAGTGAAAGGTGGAAAAAGGTAATTAATCTACAGAGAAAAAAGTGTTAATACCTCTAAGACACCGGGGACACTGGCTGTCAGCTTCCACCAATTAGTCACCTAAAACCCTGCCTGTATGATCTCTGTGGTACAGCTGAGTTGATTACTCTAATTAATTTTGCATTGATCTGCATGGATCTGCAGCACCAGGGCCTATCACGGGCGAAGGAGGAGATGGATGCACGAGCCGGGGCGAGGAGGAGGGAGCGCGGCCGCTCCGCTGCCAGCAGCCCAGCTCCACAGCTCGTCCCCGTCCCCGCTCCCGGGGCTCCTGGGGCTGGAGGCGACCAACGGAGCTGGGCAGGGAGGGAGCATGGGAATCCAAAACAGCACCTGCTCAACTCCCAGCGTTTTGGGGGTACCCTTTGCTGCCTCACATCCAGCAAATTTGCCCCAAACCCACTCTGAACAACCCACAAAGCCTCAATCCCTGGGTGGATCCATGTGGGACAGGATCCAGCACCGTGCAGCCGTGCCGCCCTGCCCAGCAGAGCGTTATTTTCTCCTTTTCTTCAGTCCTTTTGGTACTTGGGGCTGCTGACTGCAGTGCTGGAGGTTTTGTTACCTATTTTCCCATCTTCCTGAGCTCCGGCTGGAGCTGGGCACCAGCGCTCATCCTCCGAGCCGATGCCTGGCCCTGTATCCCAGAGGATTTGCCGAGGACCACGTACTGGGATGTTGGTCATGCTCCGCACCCCTCCATCTGCAGGCAGCTCTCTTGGCCAGACGGCTGGCTGCCTTTCATGCGATTTTTGCCATGGAGGCAGCAGCAGGTTTTGCAGGAATGCGGCTGCTCTCGGCAGTGCTTTGATCTGCTCTTAACTCTCCTCGTGCACCCAAGGATGTGGCCACCTCTCTACCACGCGCAGCTTGCACACACGCACAGCTCCCCACACCCAGGCACCAACACCCACCCCAAAACCTGGCAGCAGACCCAGCCTGGACCGAGGTGTTGCAGGACCCCCCAGCAGTCCCCGAGCTCGCTGCTCCCCATGCTCATCCTCAACCGTCCCCTGTCAATGCATTAAAGCTTTGGTGCTAATGAAAGCTCCTTGCTTGGTGCTTTTAATCACCACCAAAAAACATTTTCCAGCCTGCCCATCTCATGCTGTTATTCCTTCCTTTGCAGTGCCACTTTCAGCTTGGGATTTGTTCTTCCTGGAGGAGGAAAACTGAGGCCCGGAGAGGTGTAACCCCTTCTGGATAGGATTAAGTAAGCGAGTGGAGCATTGTCCTTGCCCAGCCCTAGCACATACAGGGTTAGCCACTGCCTTCATAAACATAATTTCCTGGGATTAATATTAAAAATGTTTCTAATGGCTCCCACTTGTTTACTAAATAGCCAGCGCAGAGATAAGTTATCAACTGCGGCTATAATTCGTTATTAATCAAATATTCAAATCAGTACTGCAGTTGGCCACAATGGGACGCACACATAATTCTCCAGCTCTGGTAATAATTAATCTTTTCCCCCCCTTTTCTTCCCTTCACTTTGGACTCTTGCAAATATCTTTTGGTGTTAAGAGGTCCCCGGAGAGACCTGCCTCTAAATGAGGTGTAAAAATCTAAGCCGCACAAAAAATAGCATGCGGCTGGGATCGATATTCTCTTCACAGCTACATCGATTAACAACAATATTCTTCATTTATTAATTATGAAGGGGAATTTTCCATCCTTGCATCTCTTTCTGTGCTCGGGTTGGCGGGGCCCCGGCGCGCCCCTCCTGTCCCTCCTTGTCTGCATCCCCTGCGCACCGGGTACCGGAGATGGCGGCTGTCGGGGCCGGGGATGTCGCTGGGCAGGAGGCGTGAGCGCGGGGCTGATCGCACCGACACGGCCCCACTCGGTGGGCTGAGATCCTGCGTCACGAGCTGCAGCACGGGGGCTGCAGGGCGGCACCACCAGTGCAGAACAGGGGAGGGAAGAGGCAGGGGGGGTCACAGCCCTGCCGAAAGCCCGCTTGCTGTCTCGGCTCTGTGCTGAATCCGACAGCTCCGTCCCTGCTGCCTCCTGGGTGCTCCGCTCCTTCAGAGGCCGTTTCCAGCAAAGTCCCTTTTGTTTAGGCACTTCCAGTTCCTGCAAAGGGCTTTTGCTGGGCTGCGGTGAAAACCTGCAGAGCCCCGGCAGAGCTTGGCCTTGCTGGGTGCTTGCTTTGCTTGCTTGGAGCACCCAAGGGTGCTGCAGCCTCCCCTGGCACCGGACGGAGGATGCTCCAAGCCGGAGGTTTCCCCCGGACAATGCTCTGCACAGCCCACCACGGAGTAGCTCCCGTGGGAAAACCCACTCTTGCATCAGCAAGGAGGGATTTTTTTCTCCTCTCGTCCCCAGGAAAGCTTGGGGTGGGCCGACACAGCGGGGCTGCTCCTGCTGCTCTCTGGAGCCTCTGGGCTCTGCCCGGCTCCCTGGCTTCTGGAGCCGCTCTGCGAAACCCCTCTGCGAGCAGGGACGGAGACCACATCACTGCCCTTTCCTAACAGCCACATCAGGCCCAGTGTGTGCATTTCAAAATAAAAAGTTTGCCCCCAAACCCTCTTTCTAAATATAAAGAGGACTGGTGGGATAGGTGCAAACACCAAGTGCACTTGCGAGGCACCGAGCACCAATGCTCGGGCAATCAGAGAGGATGGAGCAGCCGGGGCCTTTGGCTCCTGCCGTGGATTCTGGGGGTACCTGGTCCCACGGCTGCGTCCCTGCCTGCACAGCAGGCACACGTTGTGCTTCAAAGTGTGTAATCGTTATTTAAAGTGAAAATTACCACCGAGCTCTATTAGACTTTAAAATAAAAATTAGAGATTTTTAAAATAGATTTTCCCTAACGAGGAGCGTGACGGATGGGCGTATTGGAGAGCGCGCGAGCGGAGTGCTGCTAAGTGAAATGAAATGGCATTAGGTAGCATCCCGCTCCCTCCCCACTGCCCTCCTCCCTCTAAAATCCATACCAGCACCATCCTCCCGGAGTGGCACTAGGACGGGGGCCAGGACACGGCTTTCCCTCCAGGTTAGCGTGAGCAAAGACATTTCCTCCCTTTGCACATAAAGACATTTCCCTTCCCGTACATCAAAGACAGCCCGAGAGGCAAGCAGCCCTGCACAGCCCCATGGCAGAAGCAAGCCCTCTGATTGCACCCGCACCTCCTGCCACAGCACGTGTCCCCGGGAGCAGCGTGTGTCCCCAGGCACAGGGAAGCATGGCCAATGCCTTGTCCTTCCCCACCCTGCTGGCCTTCATTCCCAAACACCTGCAATTTTGAAGCAGAATTAGGTTTAGATGGCAAATTTCTATTAAAAATTCAGCAGGGTTAAAATAGTATATTTTTCTTCTCTAGACAACCAAAACCTGAAAACTTTGTGACAGTGATAAAGGTCAGATCTGGCGGTGTGGAACAACATTAATTTTTTTGTTTGGTTTTCTTGCTTAAAGCACATTTGGCAAATCAACATTTGGGGCTTTCATATTTGTTCCAACAAGAAAGCATTTTCACAGGGAATGTGGAAATGAGGTCTCTGTAATTCCTACAAAATCCAATTGACGCTTTTCCTAGCTTCATTAAATGTGCTATTTTTACCTTGCCCGGTGTAATCCCTACCCATGCATTGGTAGCGAAGGGGCTGGGACACGTTTAAAGCAACAGCTCTTAACGTGAAGTTCTGCTTAATTTCTGCTTTATCTTTCCAAGCACCTTATCAGCCGTTCTCGGCTATCTGCCTTCCGATCCCTCCCGTCGCTTGTCAGCGATCACAGGGACGCTGAATGCAAAGATTCTTTCCCATCAAAACCTCAGCACAGGTGATGATGATCCAGCCCTTGCGTGTTTCTTCCCATGGCTTTGTGATGGGGGGGCTTGGTGCTGGTGGTGCTCAGCGCACTGAGGACCTTCAGAGGTCCCTCCCAGCCCTGTCTCCTGTGATGCAATGGATGGAGCAGCTGCACTGCTCCGGGCACTGCTGGGAAGAGCAGGCTGCTGGGGGGTTCCTTCCTGCCATGGTCACCTCTCATTCAGCCCCGTGAGCTGCGAAGGGTTGTCCTCACCCTCCTTCTCCCACTGTCACCATGAACCCAGCTCCTCCATCTCCATCCCTGGGGACCTCCCAGCTTGATCGGGCCCTGCCACGCATTGTCCCAGAAGAGCCAGTGGGTTCCCAAACCCACGGGGTGAACCCGCCGTGAAGAAATGCCACCAGGAGCTGCCAGCTCTTCCCTCTCCCTCCAGCCTGGAGTGCCACCAGTGACTCAAACCTGCAAGGTCCCTGTTTTCACCCCCATGGTGGAACCAGGCTGGGTGCCCCTGCCAGCGCAAAGAGGGTGGCCAGGACTTGTGCTGGGAGGGGGCAGCATGGCTGGGGCTGGGGGCGATGGGGCTGGGGGCGAGGAGGCAGCTCGGGGCTCCGGCGTGAGGTTAGCACTGAATCCGCAAAAATCAGCGTACCTTGAAAAGTGCTCAATACGCCTATTGATCAGTCCTTTCGCCTTGATCAGTTTGCTGGTGTGTGCTGCCGCAGTGCTGCTTTCGGGAAGGGAGGGAGAGGCAGAGGAAGGAGGCAGAGGAGGGGGCAGGGAGGCGAGGGCACGCCTGCGCCGAGATGCTCCAACTTCCCAAGCCCAACTTCGCCTTCTCCTTGGGGACACCTCTTGCCACCAGGCCTGCTGGCCTCCAGGCCATGTCACCATCCAAGGGGGGCAGACTGAGCTCCAGCCTGGCGCATTGGCTCAGGGCAGGGGGGGAGGTAGGAGGGAGGGAGAGCCATCCCCAAAGACTCCTTTCTCCTGTCCAGCAGCGTTCTTGCCAAAGCCTCCTCAGATGCCTACAACTGGGCATTCATACAAAGCCAAGAGCAGAAGCCAAGGGCCAAAATAGGGAGGGGTAGGTGTGGGATCCCTCCTGGCTTGGAGCCCACTGAGGGCACCCAAGGGAGTGTGGGGAGCTCAGGGGCACCTTGTCCTGCTCCCTGGAGGGCCTGTGCCTAGCAGTCACTGCACAGGAGCAGATGTGGGGTCAGGGTGTCCCATCCTGCCCAAGAACATGTGCCTGGTAGGAGCTGTCAGGTAGCAGAGGCATCCAGAGCAGTGCGATGGGATGGAGCAGAGAGGGGAAGGTGGGTGGGCACCAGAGAGACCCTTTAGACCTGGGCATAGGAATATGTGAATGCACATCCATGGGACCAGGACAACTTCATGTGTGTGCGTGGCCGGGGCAGGGACACCTGTGTCCTGCTCCATGCCCACCGTCTGAACACCCCCAGCAGCCTGGGGGCTGCTGCTGGCAGCATGTTCTCAGGAGCAGCCACAGTTCTGCTCAGAGGACTGTTAAAGCACACTGGGCTTGGGAGTGGAGGGAGGTAAAAACCCACTCCCAAAGGTCACGGAGTTAATTTCCAACTCGTGTCCCCCTCTCACACCTCGCTGATTAATAATTGAAGAAAATGTATTTCTTTTTCGGCTTGGCATAAATCAAAAATAAACACAGCATCCATATTCTGCCCCAGGGAGAGAGCAGGCACGTGGGCTGGAAGATGCTGAGCAGGCTCCACAGCGAGGTCCCCCCAGACCCTTTAAGCCTCCTTGAAGCAGGGGGAGGCTGGGATGGCACTGGGGGCTCTTTGGAAGTTGTCCGTGTTGGCTTTGAGCTTTTCTCATTGAAATTGGTGCTAAAAGGCTTCTTGAGACGAGACCTGAAGTGGAGCTGGGCTGGGACATAGCGCAGGGAAAGCCTGAGGTGTCCCCAGTGCCTTGGTCTTCAGGTCCTCCATCCATCCCTCGTGCTCCCACCTACGTCCTCCAACCCTCCTGCCCCCAGCTGAGTTCCAGGCAGCCCCCGGGGAGAGATTTTTGGGTTGCAGGAGTAGCCCTGGGAGAAGCCACCAGCTGGAGCTGGCACATCAGCACCTGGAACCCTCAGAGCCCGGGCACACCTGGCAAGGGAGCAGAAGGAAGGGTGACAATGCTGCCCTGCCGTCACCAGTGTCACTTGTCTGAGCAGGTCCTGAGCACCAACCATCCCTCCCCACTATTTGTTCCTTCTCCCATCCCTTAGGGCATTTCTCCTGGACGGTTTTGGCTGGAGCACAGCCGTGCTGAAGTTAATGTCCTCTCCATCCCTGCTGCTGCAGGTGTCACCATCCCTGGTTGTTTCTCTCTGTATTTCCCTCCTCCTCCTGCTGCCTGTCCCCGTGGCTGTCTGCGGGATCTGCCCCCCAAGATTTGGGATTGCTGTAATATTGATTTGCTATGAAACAATTGAATAACTTTCCCCACCTTGCACAGGCATCCCAGGGGCCTCAGTGTGTGCAGGTGCTGTGCTTTCAATATAAAAGATGATTGGGGCTTCTTGCACCTGAGCAACAGAGCCATGCTCTAGGAAGTCTTAAAAATGAGACTGGGAGGCATGGAGGATAAATTAGGATCAGGGCCATGCCATGACGGATGCTGGAGGGACACCCAGCAAGGCTCCAGCATCCTCACTGGGTGCAGCTCCTATGACTTCATCTCCCACCCAGCGTGGGTGCATGAGTGCTGTCTGCAGCCTCACGTCTGGGGGTGTCTCTGCACAGCTCGCACACGCACACACAATTATGCAGATCCCCATTAAGGTGGAGCTTCGTTTTGCCCTTCTGGAAGCAGCTGAAGCCCTTTGTTAGGAAGATGGAGGTGCTCAGGTGCAGCATGAGGACAGGGCATGGCGTGCAAAGAGACCTCGAGGCGGAAGAGCTGCTGGAAAGCTGGGTGCTGTCAGCATCACCCGCAGCACCCTCCTGTTGGGGCTGGGACCGGGCTCTGCATCCTACAAAAGCACCCCAGGGAACCCATCTGCAGCGAGCAATCCCGAGGACATGGCTGTCCCCAGGGGCCGGGCTGCTCTGATTTCTGGCAGCCGCCTCCCGGCTCTCTTCCCTTTTGGTTAAATAAAGCTTTGGGCTGTGATGAAGCCCATTAAAGTCAGAGGCGAAGGTGTGGGATTGAAATGTAGGACAGCAGCCGCTGCAGAATGTGGTTGCATGGGATCGATAGGAAATCAATACCCGGCTCTGCTTCATGGGCTCCCGCCAGGCTCTGCCGGCCAGCGGCTCCGCTGCGCGCCCCGTGTCCCCCGCATCGGGGACAGGGCTGGGGGCCGTGGGGACACCAAGGGCCCTTCTGCGTGTCGGGGGCTGCAAAGTGACACCAGGGAAATGCTCCAGCAGTGCAGCCCCCGGCCCCCCACCACCCCACCCTGCACCTTGGGATGGTCCCAGGGCTCCTCTTCTCCCAGGCTCCCGACAGCAGAGCAGGTCCACGCGGCGGGGACAAGTCCTGGAGGCAGCCCTGCATCCTGCTGGGGCAGCGTGCTGGAGGCCAGAGCTGATCCAGCTCTGGGGGAGGAGGCTGCATCCTCCAAACCATCACCGTTGCCATCACCTGCGGCCGGCATGGCCTGGTGGGGAGACAGAGACACAAAGGGATCTATCAGAAATGATAGTTTAATTGGAGGGAGGTGAGCACAGCACTATTTAACCACCGCTGCGCATTGATGGATTGATCCGAGTCTAGTTACGCGCTGTTTGTGACATTCGGAGGGCTCCCAGCCAGCCTCCAGCTGTAATTTTGGCCAGACGCTAGGTGCTGCCTGGGGCCTGGGCCCACGGGAATGGTGTGGGTGCCACTGTCACCTACCCCGTGCATGAGCAGCCTGTGGCTGAGCACCACCCCGCAGCACCCTCGAGACGTCCCCCCTTCCAGCTGCTTTGATTTTTGGGGACAATCACCTCTGTCCCTCCTGCAGGAGAAGGGATGGGGGGGGTTCTGCAAAGGCACCATTAAATGGTCGGTTCTGTCATCCCAGCTCATCCCCGCGAACACAGTGAAACCGTGCCATGATCAATCAGGGCTGAACATTAATTATGATTACACTCTGGGATCTGGATTGCGATTGATTAATTGATTCCTGGGCCCCTTGCAAGCAGCAGACCCTTCATAGGAATTGCAGAGTGGTGCAATGGCTGGCCTGACCGTGGGCAAGATTTGGGGACAGGAGCACGGTGGGTGCTCGGGAGGAGTAAGACGATTGTGTTCTGGAGAGGAGAGAGGGAAAAGCCATGTCTCTTCTCCCGCGGTGCCCCAGCACCCATGGGGGACATCATGTCACCTCCGTGCAACCACCCGTGGCACAGGGGTGACATGGCCACTGGGGACCCTGAGAGCAGATCCCATTGGGATCCCATCCACACAGCTGGGGCTGCAGAAGCCTCTTTGTCACAGGGGCCGCGCCCCCCCCATTCCTCCCCACTGCTGATTTCAATCGACCTGCTATTGAAATCAATGCTGGCCGTACCAAGCCCTGCTCCAGCAGGGAGGGAAGACGGGGCTGCGTGACCTAGGAGGGATTTTTCCGTCGTTAGGCTCCTGAAGGAGATACCTCGGGGCTGCACACGCTTGGTACATCCAGCAGCACTTCCCAGTCCAGCTCCAGGAGTGAGGGTGAGAGAACAAAGCTTCCCTGGGCACCCCAGTGGGGTTCACGAGCCCTTGGGTGTTCTGGGGACATGGGGAAGTGGGACCCCGCTCCGGGCATCCAGGGGCCATCCTTCAGCATCCTCCCCTCACCGCAGCTTTATGGCTGTCCTTCCAGCTCAGCATCCCAACAAACTGCCCGAAACGATGGCTCATCGGCTCCAAGGGGTCCAGGGTCCGGTCTGCATTTCCAGGTGTCATCCCTGGAGAAAACACGGACATGCGCATAAAGAGCAAATCCATGAGCAAACACCCGCTAAACTCACCCGTGTGCTCCTCGACCCTTTCTACAGGCACGTTTTGGGTACCAGGAGCAAGCTCACCCATCCCTCGTGACAAACCACCACCGAACGATGCCCAGGGTGCCGAGCTGAGCCGCAGCGCCAGAGTGGTGGGAAAACAAACGATTTCAAATAGACTGGTATTAATAAGATATTGATAATCAGAGCAGGGCAGCAGTGAGGGGAAACAAGCAGGGGAAAAGCTTCCTCGTGAATCTCCAGGGGAATTTTTTCCAAAGGTTAAAAAAGAAAAAAAAAAAAAAGAAAAAAAAAAAGGGGGGGTGGGGGAGGCCATGCAGGAGAATTAATTTATTTTGACGGTAATTTTTCTGGTTGCCATTTAAGGCGGACACACGGGAAGTGCTGGGGTTATTGACATATAGACCGAGGAGATGGCAGGACCCCCATCCCCCGGCCCCTCTGCAGCAGGCTGTAAGTGGAGGGCCCGTGATTTATTTAGTATCCATGAATACTGAGTGAAATCAGAATAATGGGGCACTTAGCCGTGTTACTGAGAAATCACTATTGTGATGCAATTTACTTCAATTAATTAAGCCTTTTTTGTTACCATTATTCCTTGTTTTACATTTTGTTTTAAATTTCAAACGATTGGGCACATTGTGGTGGGATGCTGATTGCTGTAGTTAGAGCCAGGCGGCAAGAGGCCATAAATACCGGCTGCGCTGCTCGTGCTGTCCCAGCCCCGTGGCCATCCCCCACCCTCCCGTGCCCCACTGCCCTCCCCAAAACCCAACAAATGCCACTCAGCCCCAGCCCACAGCTCCGGGTTTTGTGCGTCGGTGGGTTGAACGGGACAGGGATACACCCGAGGCGGCTCTAAGTAGTGGTGAGGGATTTAGCTTGTGCAGGAAAAGCCTGGGATTTGGGTGGCTCAGGGGAAATGGAAATGGGAGTTTTTCTCCTGTTGTGAACTGAGAGATTCTGCCCCAGTTCTGGTGGTGAGGAGAGAAGGATGTGGCCCCCTCTGTGGCTGAAGGAGTTTTCCCAGGTGGGAAGGCATGTTTTGTTGCCCAGGAGGACTTTTCTTGAGTGTTCCCATGCTGCTTGTCCCATGCTCATTCCCGGGAGACCTGGACCAGGAGCTCTGGATGGAGAAGCTCACAGTGGAGCAGCCACCAAGGGGAACCGCAAAGCCCTGGAGGGGCTGCATCTCCATGTGTGTGCTGATGAAGTGCCGTGTTTCTGCTTTCCCCTGCTGGTATGTCTCAGAGTGGGATAAAGGAACAAGGGCACAGCTCTGGTGGGCAGGGAGTGGGCACTAGGAAGTTTGGAGATTCCCCTGCCTGCCTGTACTGAGCCCTGCATCCTGGTGGGCATCTCACGGTGAAGGGTTTACAGCCAAACTTGGCAGGTACCTCCCCAGAGCAGCGTCCCACTGTCTTCAGCCTTGATCTGTGGTTGGAATCAGCCCTCTCAGCAGTCATCTGAACCCCCCCCCAAGGGAGCTGAGACTTTGCAGTGGGACACCCACCACTACGGAGACCCCACACCTCCAGCCAAGCAGACCTGAGACCTTCCTGATCCCCAGGGACCTGCTCAGCATCCTCGTCCCCACACCGCCTCTGCCCCTCATCCCCATCCACCAGCATCACGCAGAACCCAGGGATGCGAGCACACTAAAAGTTATCATTCGCTATTGCAGAGCAGCCGGGAGTTTTTTTCCAGCCCTCTGGGTGATACTGTTTAACCTCCTGTGATTTCTGTTCCTGGTGTAATCGTATCCACTGCTGCAGCGTAGCACCTGGCCGAGAGGTATCGCAGTGGGGAAGGAGCAAGGGGGGGGGGGTACAAGGACAAGAAAAATGAAATCATGGGGTGGCCGCTGCACCCCAGCCAGGGGCTCTGAATGAGGGTCTGGTGCTCTCCCTTTAATGGAGGGAAGAAAAAATATTGGTGCCCTGGCCTCCCCCGGGAATAAATTCATACTGCCGTATTGATTCAATTTTTTTCTCCTTTTGCCTGATTCCTACAGCCCCCTGGGTAACGAAGATTAAGCTCCAAGCCCTTCTGATATTACTTTGAAATGCAGAAACCTTCAGAAAAAGACACTGCATCTCCTCTCTTCTTGGAAAACAGTAAATATCTTTGGGGACAGGCCGGAACTCGCCTATCGGTTCCTGCTCCCGTCTCTGGAGCAATCGAGAGCTATGTGTACACACTCACACCCACGTTCGCTCGCACACATGCGTGTGTGCACTGGCGTGGAGGTGCCAGCCTCCCTTCTGCCCCCCCTCTGTGCATCATGTTCAGGATTCAAGGACTCACTTGATTTAACTGGTGTTAAACTGCAGCAGGGAGCTCGGGCGAGCGCGGGAGCCAGCCACCTTAATATCAGATCAATTAATTATCAGCCCTGTTATGACGAAGGCTGCTGAAATGTGGGTTGAGAGATCTCAGAGTGCAAGCAAAGAGCTCTCATTTCCCTGGTCCCATAATCACTGGAGAAAGGCCTGGCCTGTGATCTCGGTTACACAGGCATAAATCTGGAGCAGCTCCAGTTATTTAATTGGTGTCACTTGGGAATTTCCAGCGATGCAGCTCAGAGCCCTCTGGATGGGAGCCTTTCCCTTCCTGCCAGCGATTTAACTCCCCCGACCGCAGCAATTGCTCAGCTGGGTAAGGGCGGTTGCTGGAGGCATCACCGCGCGCTGAGCTGCACGGTGAGATTTGGGAAGCTCTGAGGGTCCTGAGCTAGTGAATTGCTGCAGAAAAGTGAATTTGGGGGGGGGGGGAGGGGAGGGGAGGGGAGGGGAGGGGAGGGGAGGGGAGGGGAGGGGAGGGGAGGGGAGGGGAGGGGAGGGGAGGAAGGAAGGAAGGAAGGAAGGAAGGAAGGAAGGAAGGAAGGAAGGAAGGAAGGAAGGAAGGAAGGAAGGAAGGAAGGAAGGAAGGAAGGAAGGAAGGAAGGAAGGAAGGAAGGAAGGAAGGAAGGAAGGAAGGAAGGAAGGAAGGAAGGAAGGAAGGAAGGAAGGAAGGAAGGAAGGAAGGAAGGAAGGAAGGAAGGAAGGAAGGAAGGAAGGAAGGAAGGAAGAGGAGCTGGAGACACTGCAGGAGGAGGCGTGGGGATGGAGCAGGGAGCAAAGTCGCCCCTTGCAGAAGAGAGGGGGAGACAGGGACGGGGACAGAGACAGGGACAGGGGCAGAGTGGTGCTTTTTGATACAGACATGGTGTGTTCACTTTCCAGGCT
This sequence comes from Anser brachyrhynchus, assembly GCF_964034855.1. Classification (NCBI taxonomy): domain Eukaryota; kingdom Metazoa; phylum Chordata; class Aves; order Anseriformes; family Anatidae; genus Anser; species Anser brachyrhynchus. Next base: position 7,012,578 of record NC_137716.1, read on the forward strand.
CTTGACTGGCAAAGAGCCGGTGACTGCAGCCCCTCGTGCAGCCCCCAGGCACTGGAGGTTTTTGCACAAGCCCAGACCCAGCTGCGTGTCTGGGAGCTGCCAAGCCAAATCTTCCAGCACTTGGCCATATTCAGGCTCTTCCTTGGGCTCGTCCACACGCTTCTCACAAAAGCAGGCCCTTAGGGCTTGGTTATGTCCCCAGCCACTGCCCTGCTCCCCTTTGTTTGACGTCCCTGAACTCAGTCCGGGCTCCTCCTTTCCCGTTCTTCTCCCAGCCTTGGCATCTCCCATCTTCCTGCAGCAAAGACGGGCGCTCTCACAACTGAGCCCAAGTCTGCTCCTCTCCTCTTCCAGAGCATCCCACATCTCTGGACACATCCTTCAGGCAGCATTTAAGGAATTTGGTTTCTCCCAGCCCCTTTCGGAAGGCTGGTCTGAGTTCCCTTTCCCTGCGGGGCATGTTAAGATCTTTTTTCAAAGCCGTGGGGATTTGGAGTTCCCCGAATGTGCCCACCTCCACATCTGCATCAGAGGGGCTGATATGGGCATGTGTGCTCCCCCATGAGCCTGTTCCCCCCAGAACTCACCTTGAGGGACCTTCTTGGTGGGCCCTGGGTGCCCAGTGGTGGTCCCAAGGGATGCTCAGGGATGCCGGGAGCCACCCTCACCATGTGTATCCACAGGTCACCTCTCTGCCAGGCCAACCTGGGTTCTGAGGCACGGACTTTTCCCCTCCCCACCTGCAAACGAAGTGATATTCTGACTCCTTATTTTTCTATCGATAAACTTTATTGTCCTTTTCTTGCAAACCCTTCAGCAATTAAAAAGAAAAAAAAAAAAAAAAGAAGAGGAGGAAGAAGAAGACAAAGGGAGTTGATGTTTGACTGCTGGGCTATCACTTAAGTCCTTGTTCCTGTTTACTCAGGACTTATTAGAGCTCATTCAATGCCTATAGCATGGCTGGATCAATACCTGCTGGGAGCAAGAGAGATTCCGCTTGGCCACTGTAGCCCATGTTGCAGAATTGATCTGCTTGGCTGCTGCAATCTGAAAATCCATCTTTTTGCGCTCTCTCCCTCTCTCCCTGCAGCCGGGTTGCCAAGCAACGGGGGCTCCTTCGGGCGGCCATTGGTCAGCGGCGCGGCCGGCCCGCGGCCCTGCGCGGCCACTTGGCCACTTCGGGCCGCCATTCGTCCTCCAGGACGGCCGCGGGCCGCGGGGCGGCGAGGGGAGGGAAATCAATCACACCTCACATTTAACCTTTCTGTACAAAACCAAAAAAAAAATCTTTTAGAAAACTATATTGACCCATTCCTTATCACTTTGCGCCACTGCGGCCTGCTCGAGCCGGGGCGCCGATGCCCGCGTGCGTACAAGGGAAGCACGTACCCCGCTGAGGCGGATCGCTCTGCCACCTCGCCTTCCCCGGCCCTTCTCTCTCACCTTGGCCGGACACAAAGTTATGCCAGTTTAGCTAAAGGTGTGTTTTTAAACTGATTTCATTAAACTGGGGCAAAACCTTTGTGCGGATGTACTGAAATCAATGTAAACCCCATTTACATCGATTTCGCTTCGCTTTGGCAAAGGAATCGAATTATACAAACCAATACCAACCTGCTTTAAAATGATTTAGGAGTGTCTACACAAGACCAATTTTGGCTTGCAATTTTGTGTGTAGACAAGGCCCATCCCTCCTCTCCAAAGAGCCATTCATTAGGCAAATCCCTCTGCCACAAAAGCCTCTGAGCTCTCGCTGCTTCGGCTTCCCCAGTGGCCTCCTCCCGGCAGCCTCCAGCAGCTCGTCCCCGGAGCGGTGCCCAGGACTCGCCCCCGATCCTCCAGCTGAATCCCCAGGGCACGGTGGTTGTTCCCCAGGTGCTGCACATACCTCAGCACAGACGCTGATCCTGGTCAAAATCCCTCCCGCCGCAACCCCCTGTGTCCCCTGTGCATGAGCGCGCCGCCCGGCAGCGCCTTTCGCTCTGGTCCCCAGCTGGTGCCGTATCTAGATCCCGACGTCTTAGCACAAGAGCGTTATAATCCCTGGCTTGTGATTGTCTTATCTCATCGCAGCAAAAGGACAGAGGGGTCAATAGCAGCACACGAGTGCTCAGAAGTGGACACTCGAAGCCGAGTGCCAAAACCGCCGTGAGACGCCCATGTCGAGTGGCCTCATTTCCACCAGCGCCGATTGCCTCCCTCAAAAGCCGGGGTGAGCCGCACTCCTCCAAGGTCAGCAAAGCCAGCCACTCTCTTTTGTGGGTTCAACATACGGCTCCAGGACTCTCAGACTGAAAAGTCAGTGCCCTGCATCCATGCGTTTCGTCTGGGCCAAGGGAGGCTCACCGGTATTGACAAGGACCCCAGCGGCCGTGCTTCCAGCCACAGCAAGCAGGCTGAGGGCCCCTCACCTGACCTTGCCTCCTTCAGCCAAGGAGGAAGCGTCACGGAATGTACATATTATTATCTTATTTGAAAGATACATAATATTTGAATATTATATTATTACATTATTTGAAAGATATGTTATTACCTTATTGTAAGGAAAAAATGCCAGTGGTTTCATCTCACATAGAAGAGCTGAATGCAACTCAGCCCAAGGCAGGTGTAATTACGAGCGCTCTCTCTGGCTTTACACGCAGGCACCCAGGCAGGGCTGAATTTCAGTCCTATAAATGAGACCAGTCCTTTGCCACAGGAGTCGTCCTCAGCCTGCTGCCATGATTTTCTTCTCTGCAATCACCTTTTTAAATTTTCTCCCGCTACACTAATTTTTCACTTTTTGCACAGAGGAAGGTGGACTCAGACCCCTTCAAGGAGAGGCATGGCAGCACGAGAGCCCTTTGGTGCTGGCCCTGCTGCTGCATCACCCTCATCCTGGGAACATCTGAAGCCCTTCCCCATCCAGCACAGATCACGACTACTCCAAAAGTTTTGAAAATTTGAAAAATGCCACTTCATCAAAACTCATCTTTTTCCCAAAAGAGCCAGCTGTTTCATTAAATCTTCCTTTTCAAACATTTCATTGGACATATGAAAAGAGTGGGAGTCATCAAATTGCCCCATTTCAACATTTTCCAAAAGAATCATTTCCTCTTCCATCCCTGTGTAATGGTTTTTTTTTGTTGTTTTAAAATCATGATTAATTTACACTAAAAGGACATTTGAAAAATTGCCCAAGCTGAAATTTAGCTACTATTTTAAAGCTTGTCAAAACCACCTGCTTTGATTGACAATGTCTGCATTTTTTTAAATTTTTTTTTCAATTTTTCACTTTTTTCCTAATTGAGGAGGGGGAAGAAATTAAAATCCACACAACTTCTCACAGAACGAGGAACCTGTTTCCTGCCAGCTCCTGAAACTCTTCTCCAAATTTCTGGGGGATTGAAGCACATACTTATGGGCTCTGATGATTAGCAACACTTCCTCGAATCGGGGCAGCACCGCTCTCTTCCCACTGGGATTTTTTTCTGATATTTTGTTTTATCTGCATGTTAATGGCTGCTGAATGATCACTTTACTAAGCAGTGCATCAACCCCTTGCAAGCCGTCTGCCCCAGGTTCTGCGAGAACTCCCCACGCCAAGAGGACGGCTCAGGAAGACCATTAACTGATTTTTTGCTTTCACTTAGAGCTTGCAACATTGACATGCCTGCTCAATATTTGACAAGCTATCCGCCGGCCCTGTCCACTGCTGAGATCTGAGCAGCATCTCGGGAAAATATTCCTGTTCTTTGCTGCCACAGAAACCTGCCTTTTTGATCCCGAGCCACAGCGGTCCTGATGGGGCAGATCCTGCCCCGCCAGCTGCCGCGGACGGGGAGTAGCTCTGCCTTCCAGAGCCAGCGTGATGGGGAGCAGGTCTTGTCTCCAGTCCTCAGGTGCCAGTGGTGTCTCCACGATGGGCATAACTGTGGCCACCCTCCCCTCCTAGGCACGTACTGGGCTCCAAGGGTGTTTTGTTCCCCCTGAAGTTAAGCAGACACATAAGCACTGATGGGCAGGGGTGCATGCTCATGTCCCCGAGTGCACACTGATGTCCTATCACTTGTGGCCATCAGGATCTGCCTGGGCTCAGGTACCTGCTTCCTGGTTTCGGCTTGGGGCATAGTCTTAAGAAAAAAGACGTGGTGTGGCATCTTGCCCCATTCCCCTCCAGCAAGACCCCTAAATGTGCGCATTGTTTAAATATCTGCTTGGCTTTAAGGAGGAGAATAAACGCAAGCATCAGCTTCAGCACCCCATGCACCTGGGCGCTTGGCCCTTGCAGACACCTGGCTACGTCCCGCTGCAGCATGCAGGCTGTGTCCACAAAACCTTTCGGCCTTCTGACAGTGACCTGATCTCTCGTTCACACTGCCCTAGGGTTGTGCGGGGACACGGTCCTGGGGAATTCAGGCTGCGCACTTTGATTTGCTTGAGCATAGCGCGCCGGGGTGTTTGGCTGAATGAAGATGCATCGCTGAACTGGCGCCAGGAGCCGGCACGCAGCCGGCACTGAGATGCAAAGAGCAAGCGGGGAGGGTTCCCCTGCTCTGCAGATCCCACCGAGGTCACATGTCAGGGAGGTGAACCCTTCGTAGCTGTTAAAAATCTCAAGTCTGGAATTGCAGGGGATTATCTGGCTGTTTTATTCTCCGCTTGTTTTCCATTGAACACGTTCTGCAGACGAGGAGAGGGAGAAAGAGGAGGTGGAGGCGAACAGGAGGGAGGGGAGGTGGGAGAGAGTCAATTGACAAAGTGAGGTTATTAATTTTTCAGAAAAGAAAATGCATTCTACATTTTGAGGAGAAATATTGATACGTGGTTTAACGCTCTTTTATTTCTTTCACTCTCTTCTTCACCACTCTAGTTTGTGTTCTGCAGGTCTTGTGTTTGCAGAAGCCCCTGTCTTCGGCAGTCATTTCTTGTCTGTGAACCAAACCTCCTTGGAGGCAGCTTCCCACTCCTTTCTGCAGGCTGAGCGGAAGGAGGGTGCAGGATCAGTGCCGCGGGATGACTTCAGGGGCACGGTGCATCTGCCTTCCCTCAGGGGCTTGGCATCCTCTGGGCTGAGGTGTTGTTTGAGGCAGGAATTCTTGCAAGCCACCAAACACCTGAACACCTCCTTTCAAATTCCCTTTGAAGCTGTGGTTATTTTGGGGGGGGGGGGGGGGGGAGGGAGGGAATAGAAAGCCCACGGGTCTATTCCCATCCTCCCTCGCTTTCCCTGCTCAGGTCTCCGTGGACATCATGGCTGTTGCTCTGGGTCAGTGCAGCTTTTCCAACCTCTTTTTGCTCTTCAGTCTCTTCTGCATCTTTTTTCATCCTTCTCCATCTGCTCCTCTGCTCCCCTGCTCCTTCCCCCTGCATTATTTAACTCCTGGAGGTCCTCACCCACCACCATCGGCCCCACTGGCCCAAAGTCTTCCTGAAATGCCACGGCGAGGACCTCAGCACCTGGCGGAGAAGGCAGACCTACAAAACCCCCGGCACATCCAGGTGACACCCGGATGTTTGTGCACCAGCTGGATAAACTGGCCAGAAAACAGAGTGTCTGGAGCAAACGTGTGCATTTAGCCCTTTTAACGCTACATAAATGAAGGGCAGGAAACAAAAACTTCATCCATTAACGTAATGACAGGTATTTCCCTGTTCTTAGGCTGGGCCTAGTCGAGCAAAACACTTAAGTACATGATTAATTTGAAGTCTAAGAGACTTAAGCATGTGCTTAAGCGTTCTGCAGCTCTGGACCTAACAACAGAGGTTTCTACAGAGCAATCCATGCTCATGACATGTTACAATGGTAGTTAGATGTATGGATTAAGGGTGCCATAAACAGTTGAGATATTCTGTTTAAACAATCATTTGTTGACAAGACTATTCTAAGCCCATCGAATCCCTAAGTGATAGATGTATGTTGTCTTTCTGAGTCTCATGCTGTATCAGCCATTGATTTTTTCAGCCTGGATGCTAAGGTAACCTTTACCTGAGAGCTTAAGCAGAAAGCAATGGGTGTATGCTCACTGTGCCAGCCACTGTTTGTATTGCTGGAGCGAGAACAAAGCGAGGGCTCATCTTCACATCCTTCCGCACTGCACGGGGCTGCCCTGGGCTGCTGCAAGACCAGGGACGAAGCAGCCCTCCCGGCTGGGGTTGCTCAGTGCTGTCACAGCACATTTATGGAGCCAGCTTGGAGCCCTGGCCAGGGGATGTTTCCCCAGCCGCAGACACGCAGCCCCTCCCCAGGGTCCTGCTCCGGCCCCAGCCATGTCTCGGGGCGGTTTCCCGTCCCCAACCCACCCGGACACCCAGGGGAGGAGCCCCATGTCCTTGCCATGCCGGCAGCTCACCACTCAGCAGCCATTTCAGATGTTTGTCCCCAGAGACCCACAGGTGCCCCAGCAGCTCCATCCCCGTGCGGGCACCATGTCGGATGCCCTCCTCTGAGATCTGTTTTAATCACATTTATACAGTGTAACCAGGGGAAGGAATCTATTGACAGTCTGTCTTCACATTTCTGTCAATTCTTCCGTAGACATCATTAAATCCAAGAGTGGATCTTAATTTAACATGTTAGCTAACGGGTTATTTAATTAGTTTTCAATACCCCCCAAAAAAAGTGGGTGGTGGGGAAATGGACTATGTATTAAGGGGAAAAAAAAAAAAAAAAAAAAGGAGAGAGAGAAAGAGAGCAAGATGATGAGCACATCCAGGTTTCCCGGATCTGCAGAGAAATTGTCTCCTCAGCCCCTTCGCCCCTTCTCTCTCACAAGAAAGAGCCCTGTTGCGTTTCCCCTTCTCCCCACTGTGTTCAATAATAAATGAAAATGGTAAAAAGCAATTCATACACAGGCTAAGTGTCTGGATTTATTATCAAGACAATTACACCGAGGAGAATTCCCGGAAAATTACTCTTCGAAGTCTTTCTCTGCCACCCCCTCCTAGTTTGGATAAATACAGCAGCAATTACTGCTGCGGGAGAGAGGAGGGCACGGGGAGAGGGGTGCCACCGCTCCATGCCCCAGCCGGGCTTGCTCTCAGGGTGCCACCTGCCATCGGGGTGGATTTGTGCCCAGGGCAGGGGGGAACTTGGGGTGTGGGTTTAGGGGGAGCGGATGCGTGTTTCCCATGGATGAGGCTGTGAGCTGGGTATCGATTATGGCCAGCTGGAGCTCTGTGCGTGTGTGTGCATGTGTGTGATAGCTGCATGTGGCTGTGAGCTGCCTTGGGTTATTTTAGTGAAAAGCACACCATGACCCAGGGTTGGTGCGGAGCAGGCCTGGGCACCCATCCCACAGGGGACCCACGGCCCAATCCCACAGAGACCTGGTGCCCAGCCCCACTGGGCCCAGTGAGACAGCTCTGGTCTGACTGGGGGCGGCAGGTCCCTACCTGTCCACATCCCTGCTTCATCCCTTGATCCTGCCTCACTCCCTATTTTCCTTCATCCCCATCCCTGCCTGTCCCCAACCCTGCCTCATTTCCTCTTTTTCCCTGTCCCCAACCCTGCCTGTCCCCATCCCTGCCTCATTTCCTCTTTTTCCCTTGTCCCCATCCCTGCCTGTCCCTGTCCCTGCCTCATTTTCTTTTTTTCCCTTTACCCTGTCCCTGCTTGTCCCCATCCGTGCCTCATTTCCCCTTTTTCCCTTGTCCTCATCCCTGCCTCACCCCTGTCCCCATCCCTGCTTCAGTCCCATCCCCACCTTTCACCCATCCCATCCTGTTCCTGCCTCATTTCCCATTTTTCCTCTTCCCCCAGCCCTGTGTTGTACCCATCCTCACCTTGTACTGCTCCCTGCCTGTCCCTTGTCCCTGCATCGTGCTCATTCCTTGTATTCGTCCGCGCCTTGTCCCCATCCCTGCCTCATGTCTCTGCACCGTGTCCCCATCCCTGCCTCATGTCCCCATGTCCCTGCCTCATGTCCTCATCCCTCCCCATCCCATCCCTTTCCTGTCTCCTGTCCACACCGCTGCCCACCCCGGGCCATGCCCGGCAGCGGGGCACATCCCCGGGGAACAGAGGCACCTGTCGCGGGGACAGAACCCCAGGGACCAGGGAGGGGGACAGTGCCCCCCGCCCCGCACCCCCTCCCCGGGCCGCTCCGGTGCGACCGAGCCGGAGCAAACGGCACTGCAGGGGCCCGGCCGTGCCCGCCCCGCTGCCCTGGGGCTTGGGGAGAAAAGTCTCCAAAAATAGGATCGGCTCTTTTCGGAAAGGCAGAGATGCTTCCCGAGCTGGGAAAACGAGTCCTGCTGCAACAGGAAAAAAAAATGCCGAAAATATTCAGAACCGCGAAACGCGGATAAATACACTCGCATATGGATAAAATAAATACAATCTCCATGTGGATATATACCTTGTACATACACAGCATGTATGATACATATATTATGTACAAAATAAGTGCGTTGAATTCCTGATTCCGGCGCACAGCACTGGGCAGAGCCGTGCTGCGGAGCGGAGGACAGCGCCCGGTTCTCCTCCGCACGGGCGTTTTCCACCGTGCCGGCACCGGGCGCCCTCCCGAAGCCCCGGGACCCCGTGCTGGGGCACCCCAAAGCCGCCCACGATGTGCCGGGGCTTGGGGGGGGCACCTGCAGCTTTTGGGGGGCACCCGCGGGTGCCAGGCACCGGGCGCTGCCAGTGGCACCGGGCGTTTTAACGCGCGTTGTTAAAAGAAAGGTTTTACCGGACATCGCCCTAAATGCTCGTCCCGGCCCCCCTAAAAGTCGCCCTTTGCTGGTTTTTAACTTTTTTTTCCTTTTTTTTCTTATTTTTTCTTTTTTCCCCCCGAATGCTCAGACATTCGGGTTTGGGGATCCCAAATTGCACAAGGAGAGAAATGGCAAAATGGGATGCCCGGACCCGGAGAGGAGAGGGCAGAGCTGGGGACAGCCCGAGGGGGGGGTCCCAGCCTCACGCACCCCGCAGAGCACCCACAAACTCGCTGCACTTCCCTCTTCTAAGCTTCTAAATCCTGCCCGGGCTCCGGGACGGCCGAGTCCGAGCGTGGGAAAGGCGGAAGAGGGGGCAGGAGGGAGGGAAAAAAATAATAATAAAAAATAAAATAAAAAAGGAAAGGAAAAAAAAAAGGGGGAAAAAATCCCACCTCGGGTCTTGACGATATTCGAGTGGTTTTCACTGCTTTTCCCCAAAAAGCCCCTGCGGGGCCGCGCCGCTGCCAGGGTGTAAAGTTCAGGGCTGGTCCGCTGTGAACTTTGAAAACAAATCGCGGGTGGAAGAGGCTCCCGGAGGTCCCCGCTGCCTTCCCCGGCGCTGGGGGCACGGCGGGGGGGTGCAGGGAGGGGGGCCGGGTCGTGGCCGCCGGTGGGTGCGCGGCCGCGGGGAGCGCGACCCCGGCCCCAAGCCGCGCTGTGCCGGAGCTCGGCGGGGAAAAGCTCCGGGGGTGACATCGAAAAGAGCGGCCGCGGGTCCCCAAACCGCCCCCCCGGCGTGAAATTGGATGGGCCCCCGGCCCCCAGCCCGCTCCCCGCCGCCGCCGCGGCCCCGCCGCTGCCGGCCGCCGAGTTTTGGGGGGACTCAAAGTTTGGGGCAAACGAGAAAAGTGGGCGGCGAGCCCCAGGAGGGGCCGGCTCGGCCCCCACCCCCCTGGAGATTTATTTCCCCCCCTTGCTGCGGTTTTTCCTCCTTCCCCACCGACCCCGGGGGAAGGCGAACGGCAAAAGCGGGCGGGGGACACCTTCCGACGCCCCCCCCCCCCGGCCTGTCCCTCTCCCTAAATTCACCCGGTGCCTTTTTTACGGAGATGGAGGAAATTATTCGCCGAGGGTGGGGGGTTACAAATATCTCTACATCCCGCAAAAAGGAAAGGAAAAGAAGCCGCGAGCAGCAGGGGAAGGGCCTGAGCTCGCAGCTAAAATTTTCTCAAAGAGAAAAAATAAAAGAAAAAGAAAAACGCCGAAGGTGCAAACGAGCAATGTGGGGCGGCCCGGGGGTGCGGGGGGTTGGGGCCAAGGAAATGGTTGTGGGGGAAAGGGCTGGAGCCCCCCCGCCGGCCCCGCTGCCGAATTCCTCCCCGAAACGCCAGAAAGCCGAGGTCAAGACGCAGGGAGACGCCGTGAAATCGGGGAAGGGAAAATCGTACCCGAAAAGGTCCGGGGGGGGATGTGGGGGGCGGCAGGAGCGGGGCTGCCCCCGCCGGGGCTGCGCGGAGCCGGGGGGCGCGGCGGGACCCCCGCGGGACGGGGCCTCGGTCCCGGCGCTGCGCCCCCCGGAGCGGGTTTTTCCCATATCCCGCTTGAACAACCCCAAATCCAGGCGGAACTTTTTTGTTCCGGCGTCGCTGGCTTTTCCTGCCTTGTTTTGTTTTGGAAGTGAAAGCGTTTGAATCCCCTGCCTTGTTTTGTTTTGGAAGTGAAAGCGTTTGAATCCCCTTCAAGAACCGGTATCAAAGTCTCTTTTTTTAAAAGCTATTGATTGCAAAAGTCTTATTTAAACCAACACATTTTAGTTTCTCACATTTTAAAACATCATCTGGGGCCCATTGTATGGAAAATCGATTAGCAGAAATTGCCACGCTCTTTGCCTCCCGCTTGATTGTTGTAAAATCGAGACATCCATAGGCAAAGGCTGGGCTGGGAAAGATTTGGAACCGAAATGAAAGGGTTTGCAAGGAATCTATAGGCACTAAATAATTCACCTGCCAGGCGATGGTGCTGTTATTTTGAAGCCTTAAAGAACTTTAAGGAACTTGATTTCCTATAGGGAAGTGCCATGGCGGGATGCGCGGGGCTGCGCGGGAGCCACGTTGCCGCTCGCTCCCGTTCCGTGCCCGGCAAAACCAAATGCTTTAGCCCCTGGGCTGTACCTGTCCGCCGGCTGCCACAACCCCTGCCCGCAGGTGCGCGTCCCACTCCTCTGGATGTGTTTCTGGCCGTGGCGCTTGGGTTTTCGAGCTCTTCCTAAGTGTGCGTGTGCGGGGGGGAGCGGAAATACAGCGAGATTTGAGCGCAAAACCAAACGGCTGGAGCGCAGCGGCGCGGACCCGGAAGGCAGGGGTAGAAGCGGGGAGGGGGCAGCAGTGCCCCCCTTGCCCTCTACGCCCCTTCCCCACCTCTCCCGGAGCCGCTGCCCCTTGCCCGAGCTGCCCGGAGCGCCCCGGGGGCGGCCCCGGGGGAGCGGCCGCGAGTCCGGTGCGGGCAGCCCCGAGCACCCCGCTCCCCCCGGGGGGCAGCGACGGGCGGCCGGGGGGTGCTGAGGGCGCTGAGCGCTGCCAGGATTAAATTTTTTTTTTTTTGGGGGGGGGTGGTGGTTATTGGCTCCCCCCTCACTGCGCCTCTCTCCCCGCTCGTCCCAGCCGGCGGTCCCTTCGGGTGCTCTGCCCCGTCCCCCTTGCCCCCAAGGCCGCGGGGTTGCGGGGGGGGGGCCGGGTGAGGGCCCCTGCTCCCCCTCCGCACTTACCGCCCCCGGCTCCGCGCCTCGGGGTGCCGGCACTGCCCGGCTCCTCTCGGAGAGCTGCCCGGGCGGCTTCGGAGGAGCGGAGGGATGGGAATTAAATAGAGAGAGGGAGCTCAGGAAGAAAGAGGAGGCGAGGGAAGGGATCAATAGCATCCAGCTGGCGAATGGAAAGAGGGGGAGAGGGCCCCGGCCGCCTCCGAGCGGGCTCCGCGTTGGGGCGCGCAGCGACCGCGGGCAGAGCGGTGCGGTGCCGGGACCCCGCCCGGGCACGGGGCTCTGCCCCCGGCCATCCCCGCGGCCTCGGGGCGCTCCGAGCCCTGCTCGGGAAGGCGGAGAGGGAGGAAAAGCCCGGCGGGGTTCACCCGTGCCAGCAGCGGCTCGGGCCCACGGCCCGGCCCCGGGCTGTGCCGCCGCCTCCCCGCTCCCCCGGCCCCGCACGGCTCCGTGCCGCTCGCCTAATGATATTGCATCGATCGGGGAAGAGCCGGGGGGAGGTGGGAGGGGGGGGGGGGGCAGAGGGGGGGGTGCGCGGAGCTACCGCATTACTCAATTACGTCGCACTAATTACTAAAAAGTCTCTCTCTTTTTTGTTGTTTGCTTGGTGCAAAGCTCGGCGGAGGGCAGAGTCCAGCGCCTGCCCCGGGGGCCCGCTGCTCCGGGCCCGGTTGGGGCTGGGGAGGGGGGGTTGCGGGGTTAGGGGGGGGCCGTGTCGCCGTCCCCCACCGTCAGCCCGGCCCGGGGCCGCTGCGCGGGACGGAGGGCGAGCTGGGCAGCTGCAGGCTGGGATCTATCGATGGGCGGTCGATGGGCCGATCGATGCGCTATCGCCATTATTACACTCGATGAAACCGTTTCAGACGCGGCTGCTTCAGCCCTTGCTCGTTCTCCCCCCTCCTCCTCCCTGCGCCCCCCCTCACCCCCCCCCCACTACCCCCTTAGCCCCCCCCCCCATCCTTTGATCCCCTGGCGCTGCCCAGCTCCGGACCCCCCGGCGCAGCGCTGCCCGGCTCCGTGTCCCGTTACCTGCCTGGAACCCCCTCCTCCAACCCCCCCTTCACCCCCTCCAGACCCCCCCGAGGCCTCCCCTGGGTGCTGGGGGCTTTGCACCCCTCCCGGAGCCCCACCGCCCCCCGGGACGGGGCTCGCTCCCGCCGCCCAGACACGTTTCGGTGGGGGGGGGGGGGGGAGAGAGCTGGGAGCGGGGCTGGAAGCTATGACCCTCGGGGTGGGGGGGGGCAAATTCTTCCCAAATCCCAGCCCGGCCTGGCCCAGCCCGGCTCCGGCAGGCCGGGCCGCGTTACAGCGGGGCTACACCCCCGGCTCGGCCCCTGCTCCGCCGGTGACTGCTCTGCGCCCGCATCCTAGGAACTGGCGGGGCTTTATTTTATGGACTTGGGAATTTTGTGGAATTCGGCACTAAAGCGGTGTCCGAGGGGCGCGGGGGACGGCCGGGTGTGACACCGGTCCTTGTGCTCGGGAGAGAGGGGAACGAGGGAGCGGGGCTCCCACCCGCAGCACCAAATTCAGAGGGGAAAATGACCGGCGTTCCCCCTTCCGTTTGGAGAGGGATGGGATGGGATGGGATGGGATGGGATGGGATGGGATGGGATGGGATGGGATGGGATGGGATGGGATGGGATGGGATGGGATGGGATGGGATGGGATGGGATGGGATGGGATGGGGGGGCATGGCATAGGATGTGTTGGGTTAAACCGCACTGTGCTGGTTGGGATGTTCCCATCTGGGAGCCCCCAGACCCCCCGCAAAAGCCCCTCGGCCGCCGGGGCCGCCTGGAGCCCCCCTTAACCGGGCTCTAACCGGGGACGGAGCCCGGCCGGGGCCCACGCGGGGAAGGCGCCAGGGGAAGCTGCGGATTTTGTGTTTTCGCGTGCTTCAGTAAAGCTTCGGCAAGGGGCACGCCGGGGCCTGGGGACCGGGAGCCGCTTCCCCGGCGCTGGCCGGGAGCTCTGGGGGCGGCCGCCGCGCCCCGCTCCCCGCAGGAGCCCGACCCTGCGGGGCACCGAGGGGGGCACCGGAACACGCCCCGGGGGGGGGGGACAAACCTGGGGTGGACACCAGGAGCCAGCCCACGGCCTAAAACCCGGCTCGCCCCGTCCCTGCCTTCCTTCCCGTCCTCCTCCCCTTCCCATCCCACATCCCCTTTTTTTCCCTTCTCCTTTCCCTTTTCCCTCTCCCTTTCCCTTATTCTCCCCTTATTCCTCTCCCTTATTCCCCTTTCCCTTCTTTCCCTTTGCCCCTTTCCCCTTCCCTGCCACCCCTGCAGCAGAGCGCCGTGTGCCCCCCCCCCCCGGCGTGTCCCTGTCGCCTTCCCCGTGCCGAGGCGCCCCCACAACCCCCCCTCCGTCCCCAAAAAGCTGCCCGGGACCCGGGGTGGGGGGCACAAGTGTGGGTGCGGGCAGGTGGGGGGGACACGCGTGGGGACCTAGGTGCGAGAGAGAGGGAGTGTTTGGGGGAGATGGGGGGGGGAGCGGCTGGGGGGGTCATCCAGGCCCTGGGTAAAGAAAGAATTTGGGGGGAACTCTTGGGGGGGCAGCAGGTGCGGGGGGGAGCAGAGGGGGTGCGGGGGGGTGCAGGGGGGGCTTTGGGCACAGGCGCTTTGGTAGCACACGCAGGGGTGGGGACAGCCAGATGTGTGCGGGGGGGGTCAGCCAGATGTGCACATTTTTTGGGGGGTCAGCCAGATGTGCGGGGACACAGGTGTGTGCGGGGGGCACCGCGCAGCGCCGCCAGATGTGCGCTGGGTGCCCGGGGGGGGGGGGGGGGGGAGCACCGACGATGGGGGAGGTCACCCTGAGGGGTGGGGGTCAGCCCCTAGGGGGGGGCAGCTCTGGAGGGGGGGTCACTATGGGGGGTGTCACTATAGGAGGGGGTCAGTATCGGGGAGGGGGGTGACTATAGGGCAGGAGGGGTGCTCAGCCCCACGCGCCGGGCACCCCCGTTCCCGAGGACCGGGGAAGGCGGAGGGGGGGGGGGGGGGTGTGGCACGGCTCGGTTCGGTGCGGGGGGGCTGGGGGGGGGGAACGGGGGGGGGGGCGGGGCGGCGCTGACGTCACGCCGCGGCCCAGAGCGAGGCTGCCGGAGCCGGCGGCCGAGGCGCGCCGCAGCCGCCCCGAGCGCACGCCCCGCGCCCCGCTCCGCTCCGCGCAGCCCCCGCGCAGCGCAGCGCAGAGCCGGCAGCGCCCCGAGGCCGGGCTGGGGCGGCGCGGCATGCCGGCCTGAGCGCGGGGCGAGGGAGATCGATCCCCGGAGCGCGGAGTCTGAATTAATCCGGGCAGCCGGCGCGGGGAGGGGGGGGGCGGTGGAGGAGGAGGAGGAGGAGGTGGAGGAGGAGGAGGAGGAGGAGGAGGAAGAGGAGGAGGAGGAGGAGGCGGCGGCGGCGGCGGCGGCGGCGGGGCTGGGGGAGGAAGGCAGCGAGCGAGCGGGCGAGGACAGCGGCAGAGCCCGGCGGCCACCATGGAGCTGGCGATGGAGAACCTGGGCAGCCTGCACGGCGTCCCGCACTCGCAGCCCGCCGAGCTGCTGAGCCCGGCGCACGGGCGGCAGGGCTCGCACCGCAACCTGGTGCCGCACGGCCGGCCCGCCATGGTGTCGGGCATGGCCTCCATCCTGGAGGGGGGCGACTACCGCGCCGAGCACAGCCTGGCCGCCCCGCTGCACCCCGCCATGAGCATGTCCTGCGAGTCGCCGTCCGGCATGAGCCTGAGCAGCACCTACACCACGCTGACCCCCCTGCAGCACCTGCCGCCCATCTCCACCGTGTCGGAGAAGTTCCACCACCCGCACCACCACCACCACCACCACCACCCGCACCAGCGCCTCGCCGGCAACGTGAGCGGCAGCTTCACCCTCATGCGCGACGAGCGGAGCCTCGCCTCCATGGGCAACCTCTACAGCCACTACCCCAAGGACATGCCGGCCATGGGGCAGCCCCTCTCGCCGCTCCCCAACGGGCTGGGCAGCCTGCACAACGCCCAGCAGCCGCTGGCTCCCTACGGCCCCGGCGGCCACTTGCCCAACGAGAAGATGCTCTCGCCCAACGGCTTCGACTCGCACGCCGCGATGCTGTCCCGGGGCGAGGAGCACCTGGCGCGGGGGCTGGCGGCCCCCAGCTCGGCCATGATGCCCCCGCTCAACGGGATGCACCCGCACGGCCACCCGCACGCCCAGCCCGGGGGCTCGCTCCTGGGCGAGCGGGAGCGCCAGGCCTCGGCCGCCGGCTCGCAGCCCGGAGCCTCCGGGCAGGTGGAGGAGATCAACACCAAGGAGGTGGCTCAGAGGATCACGGCCGAGCTGAAGCGCTACAGCATCCCGCAGGCGATCTTCGCGCAGAGGATCTTGTGCCGCTCGCAAGGGACCCTCTCGGACCTGCTGCGGAACCCCAAGCCCTGGAGTAAGCTCAAGTCGGGCCGGGAGACTTTCCGGAGGATGTGGAAATGGTTGCAGGAGCCGGAATTTCAGAGGATGTCGGCGCTCAGGCTCGCAGGTAGGGCACGGCGGGGGTCCGAGGGGACCGACACGCGTGGGGACCCCTCCCAGGAGCGCCCCGGGTAGCGGGGAGCCGGGTCGGGGCCGGGCCGGGGGTTACCGAGCCTTACGAAGACAAGGATGGAAATTCTCCTTATCGCAACCCCCCCCGCCCCGGGCCTGCTCCTGACAGCAGGAAACAGGAGCTCGGAGGCGGCAGGAGCCGGGTGCTCCCGGCACTGTCCCCCGGTGGGCTGCCTCTCCCCCCGGGGGTCGTTTCCCGTGCGGTCACACACGCTGCACCGGCCCCGTTCTCCCCCCGGAGAGCCACCGGTGGGGCCGTGTCGCGCTTGGCACCGCCGCTGGGTCCCCGCAGCCCCGGCTGCGCTGAGGGCAGGCTCCGGTCCCTCCTCCGTTACCGGGGGCTCGCACCGGGGAAGCCGTGCTGCTGCTGGGGGGGGACGGCGAAAATCAGGGGGAGACACCCGGGGCTGCGCTCCGCTCCCCGGGGCACCGCAAGCGCTGCCCGCAGGAGAACCGCCCCGGGGGGACCGGGGGCTGCCCCGTGGAGGCACCGCGGGTGCGGAGCGCACGGAGGCTCCGCGCCCCCCCCAGCCGGCGAGGCTCGTTCGGCCTCACCCCGGCGCTGGGCCGGGGGACGTGCGTTGGCTGGGGGAAGAAAAGAAAAAAAAAATCACACACACACACACATGCATAAAAAATGCGTTTTCTGTGTGCGGGGGCTCGGAGGGGTCACGGTGTCGGTGCGCGGACGAAAGGGCAGGAGAGCTGGAGGACGTGTCGGAGCCCCCCCGCCACCCTCCCGCATCCCCGCTCCTCCGCACCGGCCCCGACAGAACCGCACCAGGGCTCCGCGGGGCCAGGCGGGGGTGGCCGGGGGCTGCCACTACCCGGGGGGGGGACGTTGCGGAGATCGCAGCTCCCGGGGGGACCGGGCAGAGTCCGGCCCGCTGGGGGCTGCGCACGGCGAGGAGCCGGCCGTTATTTATGGAGGAGAGCAGCGTTCATATGTATTTAGTGTAATTCAGTTGCTCTTTAATTAGGGCAGGGTAGTGGCATCTTTTAGTTCCAGTCGATGCCCTATTGAAAAGCAGTTAATAGAATGCAAATTGTTCCTGGCTTTACAAGGTTCTGGTAAATAAAGATTTAAACACTGCCGCGATCGGCCGTTTAATGCCCCCGTTGTTCGGGCTAATTGAGCGGCGGGTGGCTGCCTCCTGGCTCGCCAAAATTTGAAATAATACCCGTGGTTGTGAGGGTGGGAATGAATCCCCGGCTCGGGGAGGCTGCGGGAGCTCCGTGCCCCTCGGCCCGGCCCGGTGCGGCGGAGGCCGGGGGAGTCGGGTTCTGCCCCCGCTTCCATCGCTCCGGTCGTCCCCGAGCTGTCGGGGGAGATTTCTTTTCCCTAAAATGGTTTTTAATTCCTTACGCCGCGTTTCCCTGGGTCCCAGGGGCGCTTTGCGCCAAAGGACGATATTTCCGGAAATAGAAAAATCCAAATTTCGTAGGGACGGGGGTTTAATTCCCTGCTTTCTGCGAGGACAATCAAATACAACGCACCCCGCGAGGAACTCGCCTCTGCCAAACCCCGGCGACCCCGACTGGACCGGGCCGTGGCTCTCGCCCCACCGGGCCGCCCCACGGAGGATCCGCCGGCCCGGCCTCCACGCAGCCCCGGGCCTCCACGCAAGCCCGGGCCTCCCCACAAGCCCGGGCCTCCCCACAAGCCCGGCCTCCCCGCGGCTCTCCCCGCTTTGTTCCCGGCTCCCGGCCCCGCTGGGGCCCGGTTTCGTTTCGTTCCCCAGCCCCCCGTAGCTCTCGCCCCCCGACGGGCGCTCCGGGAGGCCGGGCGGAGGCTCGGGGGACGCGGGCCTTCCCCGGGCTGGCTTTGTCCCGCCGGGAAACGAGGCCGGGGGAGGCCGCCGGGGGAGCGGGACCCCACGGCCGCCACCGACCCCGTTCCTCGACGGCGCGGCCGCGGCTCGGCCCCACGCCCACGGAAAAGGCGCTTATAGGGGAGGGGGCGCGGCGGGAGCCGGCGATCCCCAACCCGCCCCCCCCCAACCCGGCCGTCCTGGGGCCGCGGCTCGATCCTGCTCGCTTCTTCCCACCCCGCCGGCGCTGGAGGGGCCGTAGGGCCGCTGCTACCGCCCGACGAGCAGCCTGGCAGGGACCGGCCTCGTCCCCCCGGTGCGAACACAACGGAAGGGGGGGGGGGGGGTCCAACCGGGGGGCCCGGGCCGTTCGCCGTGTTCAGGAGCCCACCCGCTGTATTAGTCCGAGGCAGTAAATCGCGGATCGATAAACACGCCGGGCCCCTCGAAATGGCAATTGCTGCTTTTCTCCTCTTTCCACTCCAATTCCCCCTCTCGCCGCCCCGTGCGCAGATGAACGATTAATTATTCAGCCGGGGCCCGGGCAGAGCCGCAGCGGGGGTGGGGGGTGGGAGGTGGGGGGCTGCGGCCCCCAACGGCCCCGCACAGCTCCCTCCGGTGCCGGGGGGGCTGTGGCTCCGCTCCCCCCGGGGGCTCCCCGAAATAGGGGTGCCCCACGGGGAAGCATCTGGGCAGCAGCTGGCGGTGCCCGTCCCGTCCCCTCGGGCCATCCATCTCGGCCACCCGCTGTCACCGCCGCATTGTGTCCCCGTGTGTGTCCCCCCCCCGGTCCAGACGCAGCTCTGCAAACTTCGTGACCCCCCCCCACACACCCACCCGTGATCCTCGGGGGGCGAAGGAGGCCCCACGGCTCCGTGCAAGGAAGTGGCTCCGTTCTCGTGGGCTCAGCTGGGTCCCCGCGTGTCCGCGGAGGGCAGTGGGAGTCCCCCCACCACGCGTCTCCGTGGGCGCTCTCCCATCCTCGCATGCTGACAGCCGGTGGGTGCCCTCCCACCCTGCGTGCCCGTGGGTGCCCTGTAGGAGCCCCCGCTCCTGCGCACCCGCGTGTTGGACACCCCGTCCCCGCCACGGGTTTATTCCTGCACGCAGGATTAGGGAATCCTCCCGTGGTTAGCACCTGGGAGAGCCGAGACCTCGTTGTGGCCCTTTAGCTCCGTGTCCATTTGTGCTAAACTCGGCCAGAAACCATCGGCCCGTGGTTTTCGCCTTGCCCCGCGGGAACGCAGGAACACGCGTGAAATTCGGCCGCTCGCCCCAGGGCTTTGAGCCGCGGCTGGGATTCGAGGCCGGCCGAGAGCAGCCGGGGTCGCCCGGCCCGGTGGCAGCGCGGTCCCGAGTGGGTCCCCAGCACGGCCCCTCCCGGCCCAAACGCCCCCGGTTGTGCTGCCCCGGGGGGGCCGGGACGGAGCCGCCGCTCGCTGCGGGCCGGGAGCTTCGCTGAGCGCTGTCTGCGCGCGTTTTCG